>NW_025209534.1:8078-16953 GCF_004010195.1 Chiloscyllium plagiosum
CGTGCTTACCAAGATAGCACACGCCTGGATTGAAAACTGGGAACTCCCGATGCTGTCTCAGTACAACAAAACTTAAAGTAGGGGTGGTGACTGAGCCTGGGGTGTGCCTGTACGATGCTCCCCCTTCAGCACTATGTCTATGTCATGTCTTGTTAGCTGATGTTTGGAGCTCTCTGCTCTGTGCACTGTGAGTGATCTTACCTAGCAGCAGGATTTATTAAAGGCTCCCGACCTTTGTCTCTCTGGCTGACCAATCATCTTCCCAACCAGCAGTTGGCAAGTCTATTGAGTCAGGAACTCCCTGAGTACCTGTAGAAGACACATAAATAAGCAGAATGGGAAATTAGACTGATGTTGTGAGGGTTACACATGTAGAATGGCAGTGAGCCCACAGAGATCTGGAAAATTCCAGTCTCCATTCCTCACCTGTGCTGCCTCATCTCTCTGGAGCGGAGAATTCTGTTGGCTCAGGATCTGGAGTAGCTGCAAGAGTGAGAGACGCTGACAGAGGCAGCAATTAGATGCATACAGTGAGGGATCCCACATGGAGAGATACTGAGTGATATCACCAAAGTTCAGGATCAAATAATTGTGCAGGAAGAAAGGGTTTTGATTCAGGTTGCACTAGGATGCGCAACCTGTGAGCAGGCGAAGTGATGGCCTAGTGGCATTATTGTGAGACAATTTATCCAGAAACTCAGCAAATGTTCTCTGGACACAGGTTTAAATCCAGCCATTGCAAATGATTGAATGTATATTAAGTGGTTCAAAAACGATGTAATTAAAAACCTGTAAGTGAGTATTAAACTATTGCTGATGTTAAGAAAAATCCATCGGGTGCATTCCTGTCTTTAGTGAAGTAATCTAAGGTGGGACTGGGATATCTCAGAACAACAGCTGAGGGAGGGACAGGACAGGCAGCTCAATGTCCCAGGGGACAGATGCTGCAGGAAGGACAGAAGGGGAGCTGAGAGAGGAGGAGAGCTGCTGGGTCTGACTGGGTGAACCATCCCAGCAGGACTGAGAGAGGATATTCCTGCGGGACCGCCCAGTGACGCTGTGTCCGTGGGATTAATCAGTAACAATGGGTCTTCCATTTCCTCTGATTGTTCTACAGACCCCGAGAGCCCCGCCCTCCTGCACCTTGACCTTCTCAAGATGGCGGCCCTGAGCGCTCCCTCTTCCCTCAAACAAATGGCGGCCGTGAACCTGGGCCGTTTCCCTGATCAGAGACCGCCGCCTCCTTACACGGGCCTGGAGGGTCTTTTCCGAGTTATTTTTAACCTTTATCCGGGACTTGTGAATTCTCTCCACTCCTTTCTCCCAGCGAGGCTCCTACACACCGGCTCTGAGCGCCGCTCTCTGAAGCCGATCGCAGCCGCTGCCGGAGAAAGCAGCTCCATGTCTCTCTGTGTCCTGACAATGTGGTACTGCGCATGTTCTGCATAGAAACCAAACTGCGCGTGCGTCTGAGGTTATCAGTGAGTTTATAGAGAATATTCATATCTGCACAGACTGATGGGTAAACTATTAGTCATTAACAATTGCTTTGTCGAGTTATAGTTATTGGGATGTCTAACATGCAAATTGTCCGGTCCAAATCAACCATACCGGCCAGGTATGTAAATTACCAATCGTTCTGGGAGTTTGAAAAGAAGTTTCTTACTCGAGTAGTGTAAATCGATTGGAAATATGTACGTTATCAGATTTACATTTCAACTACAGTATTCTTTAAAATCTCACATTGATTTATGAGAGAGGTTTAATGCTCCACTATGTAATGAGAATGATCAATCCTGCAAAATAATTTGCTCTCTGACCAATCTTGAAGCGTTCACTCCCGAGAATGCTTTGGCCCCTCTCCTCTTTCACTCTGGTTAGAGGACTGGCCGCTACTCGGTCCTCCTGTTCCGCCCCTTCCTCCCAATTGCAGAGTTGATTCAGGCGTGACTTCGCAGGCAAGGGACAAAGGGAGTTCGAGTCGATGTTTTGTGACGCGGTGAAAATATCCCGAATCTTGGACCGAGAGGCCTGGGTTCAATTCACAGCTTGTGCAGATATGTGTAATAACAACTTTTAGCAGGTTCATTAGGAAAACCAAGGGGAGTCAGGAGTGAAAACAAGAGAAAATGCATGCAATGTGGTGGGGCTCTCAATGCTCAGATGATTTGACTCTTTACCAAGCGTGGTCCCAGTACAGACTGTTGCACTCCTCTTAGTGCACAGCCAGATACCACGATTGTGGGGCAAAGTGTTGTGGTGGGATATAGAGTTGCTTTTCTGGAAGGCGCTGGGTTTTTGTGGTGAAAACAGTTGAGAAGGAGTCGGGTTTTATATGGAGCTACCTGTCCCCCCTCCTGTTGCAGCCTCTTATTATTGCCTTGACTCTACCTTGTACATGGAGAAAGTGAGGACTGCAGATGCTGGAGATCAGAGCTGAAAAATGTGTTGCTGGAAAAGCGCAGCAGGTCAGGCAGCATTCTCTACCTCGTACATCTTTGGTAGAGATCAGTGACACTTCGTAAGCCCACAATACAAGATCCATCGCCCTGTTTAAGAGAGTAAAAATCTCTTGTAGCACAATAGTCAGAGAACAATACAGCGCAGAACAGTCCCTTCGATCCTTGATGTTGTGTCAACCTGTGAACTATTCTCAGCTCGTCCCCCTACACTATCCTGAAATCACCCTGTGCTTATCTAAAGGATTGTTTAAATCTCACTAATGTGGCTGAGTTAACTACATTAGTAGGTGTTTTAAAAAATTCTCAAGGTCAAGGACCAGGCTCGCAGGAAAGTAGTCTGACACAGAACAAACAGCCAAGAGGCGAGTCTGCCAGAATATAAGTGTTTTATTCCCCGCAGCGTCGCCACAACCAGGTCTCGTACTTACAACGGGTCTGGTTTATACTCACTCTACGTGTTACCGGAACTGGGAGCCGTCAGTTCTCGTAGAGCGGTTGCCAACAATCCACGCTCGGCGGTTAAACGCAACCCCGGAGCAGACTCACCGAACTGGAGACTTTTCCAGCTGATATACTCTTTTCCAGATGTAAACATTCATGTGAACAGCAGAGCAAGGCTAAAAAACACATTCCATTCTGGTTACATACAGATAAGAAGATTCACACGGGGAGGTGTGTAATAAGATTCACACGGGACTAAGCAACACCTCCATTCCGGTTAGATTCACACATGTATTGGGACATAATTTTTAACCGTTTCACCACAGTAGGTAGTGGATTCCATGCCCTAACCATTCTGAGTAAAGAACCTGCCTCTGACATCTGTCTTAAATCTATCACCCCTCAATTTGTAGATATGCCCCCTCATACACACTAACATCATCGTCCTAGGAAAAAGACTTTCACTGTCTACCCTATCTAAGCCTCTGATCATCTTGTATGTTTCTATCAAATCCTCTCTTAGCCTTCTTCTTGCCAATGAGAACACGTTCAAGTCTCTCAACCTTTCCTCATAAGACCTTCCCTCCAGACCACACAACATCCTAGTAAATATCCTCTGCGCCTTTTCCCATGCTTCCACATCCTTCCAGAAATATGGGCACCAGAACTGCTCACAATATTCCAAATATAGCCGCACCAGTGGTTTGTATAGTTGCAGCATGATATTGCGGCTCCAGAACTCAATCCATCTACAAATGAAACCTAACACACTGTATGCCGCCTTAACAGTACTGTACACCTGGGTGACAACTTTCAGGCATCTATGTACATGGCCTCCAACATCCTTCTGCACATCTACACTACCAAGAATCTTTCCATTGACCCAGTACTCTGCCTTCCTGTTATACTTCACAAAGTGCATCACCTTACATTTAGCTGCATTGAACTCTATTTGCCACCATTCAGCCCAATTCTGCAGTTTATCCAAGTCCCCCTGCAACCTGTAACATTCGTCCACACTGTCCACAACTCCACTGACTTTCGTGTTGTCTGCAAATTTACTAATCCATCCACCTATGCCTGCGTCTAAGACTTTTATAAAAATGACAAGCAGCAGTGATCCCAAAACAGATCCTTGTGGCACACCACTAATAACCGCACTGGTGGCTGATTATTTTCCATCATCCACCACTCGCTGCCTTCTTTCAGAAAGCCAGTTTCTAATCCAAATAGCTAAATCACACTCAATTCCATGTTGCTGCATTTTCTCTAACAGCCTACCATGGTATCAAAGGCTTTACTGAAGTCCATGTATACCACGTCAACTGCCCTACCCTCATCTATATGCTTGGTCACCGTCTCAAAAAACTCAATGAGGTTTGTGAGACACGACCTGCCCTTGACGAAACCATATTGACGATCTGAAATCATATTGTTGTTTTCCAGATGATTACAAATAGTGTCTCTTATAATCCTTTCCAAAACCTTTCCTACAACAGAAGTAAGGCTCACTGGTATATAATTACCTGGGTCATCCCTACTGTCCTTCTTGATCAAGGGCATCACATTTGGAATCATCCAGTCCTCTGGTACTGAACTTGTAGGCAATGACAACTCAATATCAAAGTCGAAGTCTTTGCTATCTTCTCCCAAGCTTCCCAGACAATCTACGGATAAATCCCATCTAGCCCAGGGGACTTGTCTACTTTTAATCCTTCTAGAATTGATAGCACCTGTTCATAACTAACCTCGATCCTTTCTGGTCTAACATCTTCTACCTCATTATTGTCTACAATATTCTAATTTTCCTGAGTGAAAGCCAATGAGAAATGTTTGTTTAGCACCTCTCCGATTTCCACAGTGTCCACACTCAACTTCCCACTTCTGTCTTTGATTGGCCCTATTCCTACTCTATCCTTTATTCCTCACATACCTATAAAAAGCTTTAGGGTTCTCCTTTATTCTATTCGCTAAAGACTGCTCGTGTCCTCCATTTGCTCTTCTTAACTCTCTTTAAATCATTCCTAGCTGATCTGCAAGTCTCCATCGCCTCATCTGTACCATTTGTCTCATCAACACATAAGCCTCCTACTTCTTCTTAACAAGAGATGCAATTTCTGTGGTAAACCACGGTTCCCTTACCTTATCACTTCCTCCCTGCCTGACAGGGACATACCTATCAAGGACACGCAATATCTGTCCCTTAAACCAGCTCCACATTTCCATTGTCTGCATCTACTGCATTTCGCTAACCCATCCTATGCATCCTAATTCTTGCTGAATCGCATTATAATTGCCATTGCCCCATTGATAAGTCTTCACCTGTGGCATGTACCTACCCCTTTCCGTCGCTAAACTAAACATAACTGAATTATGATCAATCTCTCCAAAGTGCTCACCTACAACTAAATCAAACACCTAGTCCGGTTCATGACCAAGCACCAGATCCAATGTGGCCTCCCCTCTTGTCGGCCCTTCGACATACTGTGTCAGGAAACCCTCCTGTACACATTGGACAAAAACTGATCCATCCAACGTACTAGAGTTATAGCATTTCCAGTCAATGTTGGGGAAGTTAAAGTCCCCCACAATGACCACCATGTTACTTTTACTCCTACCCAGAGTAACTTTGCACATCCTCTTTTCCCCCTTCCTGGAACTCTGTGGCAGCCTATTAAAAAATCCAAGCAGCGTGACCTCCCCTCTCTTGTTTCTAACCTCAGCCCACACTACTTCAGTATACAAGTCTTCATCAAATATTCTCTCAGCCACCGTTATACTATCCTTGACTAACATGACATGCATGGGCCCATTGCGGTGCTTCAAATTCCATGAGGCAGCCATACTGTCTATGATAGACAGACTCAGTCTGGAACCTCCTCTATCCTTAAGACCTTATGCACTGCCTGCGCTCCTCCATTTCTCCTTTGCACGTTCCCTTTTCAACCCACCCCACCTGCATCACTCCACAATTGGAGCTGTCAAGGGCAGAAGTCTGTGGAATAGCCTCCCTAACCTTCTCTATCCCCCTTTAAGATTTTTTTAAATCATTCTCCTTAATCAACGTTTTGACCATCCATGAAGCACCTTAGCAGATTTGCCATTGTGAACGATTCCATACAATACAAGTAGTTGTTGTTATTGCTGTACATTAGGAGAAACAGGAATGATGCATCCAAAATTATAATAAGAAAGTCACTGATAGGTGCAGTGTGTAGGCCAAATAATAACATTGCTTTGGGATGGGCAATAAACAAAGAAATAACTAATGCCTGTAAAAATGGTATGTCTATTACCATGGGTGATTTTAATCTACATGTAGATTGGTCGAACGAGCTCAGTCAGTGTAGCCTTGAGGAGTTCATTAAGTGTATCTGTGATAGTTTTTTTGAACAGTTTGAAATGGAACTGAGAAGGAGCAAGCTATCCAAGATCTGGCCCCTGTGCAATGAGACAGGAATAATTAATGACCACAGAGTTAGGGATCCTCTTGGAAGAAGTGATCACTGTATGGTTGAAGTTAGAATACATATGGACAGTGTGAAGATAAAAGCTAATACCTTGGTCCTGTGCTTGAACTAAAATAGAATGAGGGAGAACCTGGATAAAGTAGACTGAAAACAAAGATTTTATGGTGGGACAGTTGATGAGCAGTGAAAGATTTTCAAAGACATTTTAGGAAGTGCTCAGCAAAGGCATATTCCAGTGAAAAGGAAGGACTGTAAGAAAAGGTGGTGGACAAAAGATAGGGAATTCTACACCAGTTAGTTTATTCTCTGTAGTTGGAAAGATGCTTGGGTCTATTATCAAGGAAGAAATAGCAGGGAATCTCGATAGAAATTGTCCTATTGAGCAGACAGAGCATGGATTCAGGAAGGGCAGGTCATGCTTGACAAATCGTTTGGAATTAGATTACTTTACAGTGTGGAAACAGGCCCTTTGGCCCAACAAGTCCACACCGACCCGCCGAAGCGCAACCCACCCATACCCCTACCCCTACATTTATCCCTTACCTAACACTACGGGCAATTTAGCATGGCCAATTCACCTGACTTGCACATCTTTGGACTGTGGGAGGAAACCGGAGCACCCGGAGGAAACCCATGCAGACACGGGGAGAACGTGCAAACTCCACACAGTCAGTCGCCTGAGGTGGGAATTGAACCCGGGTCTATGGCGCTGCGAGGCAGCAGTGCTAACCACTGTGCCACCGTGCCGCCCAATTCTATGAAGACATTTCGAGCAAGGTGGACAACGGGGACCCAGTGGATGTGGTGTACCTTGATTTCCAAAAGGCCTTCAAAAAGGTGCCATGCAAGTGGCTGTTGCATTATATAAGGGTGCATGGGATAGAGTATTAGCATGGATAGAAGATTGATTGATTAACAGGAAGCAAAGAGTGGGGATAAATAAGCCTTATTCTGGCTGGCAATCAGTAACTAGTAGTGTGCCTCTAGGATCAGTGTTGGGACTGCAATTATTTAGAATTGATACAGATGATTTGAAATTGGGGACCACATGTAGGGTGTCAAAGTTTGCATATGAGACTAAGCAGGACAAAGTGTGCGGAGGACTGGAAACTTTGCAGAAGAACATAGATACATTGAGTGAGTGGGCAATGGTTTGGCAAGTGGAATATTATGATCATAAATGTAAAGTCATACTCTTTGGTTGGAGTAACATTAATAAAAAGATTATTACTTGATTTTTTAAAAAGTTACATTATTTGCTATGCCGAGGCACCTGAACATCCTTCTGCAGGAGGGTTGGTCACCAGGTATAACAATCAGTTCAGAAGGCAAATGGAATTTTGTCCTTCATTGCTGAAGGGATTGTGTTTAAAAGCAGAGGTTATGTTCTAGCTATAGCGGGTGCTGGTGAGGCCACACCTGGAGTACTGCAGGCAGTTTTGATCTCCTTACGTGCTCAAGGATGTACTGGCACGAGAGGGGGGTGCAGAGGAGGTTGATTCCAGAGGTGAGGGGTTTGGCTTAACAGAGACGGAGTAGATTGGGATTATATTCATTGGAAT
The DNA here is from genome assembly GCF_004010195.1 of Chiloscyllium plagiosum. Taxonomy (NCBI): domain Eukaryota; kingdom Metazoa; phylum Chordata; class Chondrichthyes; order Orectolobiformes; family Hemiscylliidae; genus Chiloscyllium; species Chiloscyllium plagiosum. Next base: position 16,014 of record NW_025209534.1, read on the forward strand.
TCAGAAGAATGGAAAGATATAAAATAATGAATAGAATGGATAAAATAGAAGTAGAGAGGATGTTTCCACTGGCAGGTGAAGCCAGGACAAGAGGGCATCACCACAAGATTACAGGCAGCAAATTTAGGAGTGAATTGAGAAGGAACGTCTTGACCTCGATGGAGTGCATTTCCCAGGGAAGTAGTTGATGCTCGTTCAATGAACATTTTTAAAGCTGTTAGTTTTTTTAAAAAAGAAATAATTAATTAAGGAATACGGTGAGAACATGGGTAAATGGTTCTGCATCCACAAAATGATCAGCCATGATCTTATCGAATGGTAGAGCCAGCTCGAAGGGCAGGACGGCCTTCTCCTTTTCCAAGATCTTTTGTTCTTATGTTATGCATTCCTCCCTCACTCGTGACTTGGACGTGCTGGTGTTGGATTAGGATGGACAAAATTAAAATTCACAGAACACCAGGTTATAGTCCAACAGGTTTATTTGGAAGCTGGTCCTCCATCAGGTGGTTGTGTGATATTTAACCTTGTCCCTCACTCTTGTAACTGAGAAACAGCAGCAAAAGCCACGAAGCAGTGCGCAAGCTCCAGGCAACAGTTGGTATTGTGGACAATCTCAGAATACAATGGGATATTGATCAGATGGGCCAATGGGCTGAGGAGTGTCAGATAGGATTTAATTTAGATAGATTAGGTTAGGATATCTGGTTGGCATAGGTTGGACCGGAGAAGTCTGTTTCTGTGCTAGACATCTTTGACTGTGGGATTATAAAAGTGAACTCTGCTCTGGTTCACCTCTGGGTTCTCTGATGTCCACTTGTTCGTTATCGAGCTTCCTCAGTCTCTCATGGGTGTATTTTTGCTCTGTATAGTATTTTACTATTACTTTCACAGCTGTTTTGTAAATGAATTGAAAAGTGTAGTGCTGGAAAAACACAGCAGG
>NW_025209535.1:0-7846 GCF_004010195.1 Chiloscyllium plagiosum
GTGACTCCCAGATATAACTCTCTCTCTCTCTCTCTCTATCCCTCTCTCTATCTGTCTTTATCCGTATCTCGTCCATCCCGGCCCACACATCACATATTACTCTAACATTACACCAAGCCTTTGAGGAGAGTTTGACATTCAGGGTTTTAACTTCCCCCTGTGTGTCAGACACTTAACATGGTTGTGTCAAATCCCAAGGGCCTGGTTATTTTAACCTCAGGCTTAAAATTTGCTTTAAAATGGCAGAGCCACAATCAATCTCAGTTAACCAGAGACCCTTAAAAATCCAGGGGAGCCCAGAGGAAATCAAACCTCGGGGTAACAAATAGACACAACTCACACGGCACCATGGGGTTTAGCCTGTCGAATAGACCTCAGACTGATGTCCGCCCCTCCCCTCTCGAGGAAGCTTCTGTCGAAGGGAAGGATTTCCTGTCCTGTCATAGTCTGAAAATAGCAATTCCTGCAAAGGGTGCGTGGAGAGAGTGAGAGGGAAAAAGATTATAGGAACTGGAAAAGGGGGGGGGGGTGGTGATTTCCAAACAAATTACACAGCAAGATGTCATTCCTTCACATAAAAAAACCCCTCAGCAAACCCAAGTATGATCAAATTGGGAGAAAAGTTTGGGGATTTCAATCCAAGAACCATCGGGCAGCCTTAAAAGGTTTAGTTTATCAAAACAGTATCAGAGCACAGCAGGATCTCACAGGCAGCAACATGTTAGCAGCAGGATTAGCTCGATATTTCTGATAGGGGCTGCTTAAAAGTTCAATATTTGTTGCAACTGCACGCACTGACATAACTGTTATTTCACAATTTCAAATGCCTCTCCCTCCTTCCCTCTCTCTCTTTCGCCTTCCTCTCTCTCATTCAGAAGTCTCTTTCTCACTTCCACTGCCAATTTGAACATTCACACATCATGACTTTAGAAAAAGTCTTTAAGAGACAGTTTGAAATTTAGGGTTTTAATTTCCTCTTTGGGAAGTTCTGTCTCTCAGACACCCGCTGCGGGTGGGGACATGGGGGTTAACAAGTTTGTGTCAAATCCGAAGACCTTGGTTACTTTAACCCCAGGCTTCAAACCTGTTTTAAAATGGTTTGACAGGACCCAGGTAACCAGAGGCCTGTTAAAAAACAGGGTCCAGCAGATTAAACTGGTCTTTGGGGAATAAAAAGACACAACTGAGGTAGGGTCCCACAGAGTGCGGCCTGTGGAATAGGCCTCAGGACTGTGTGCCAAACTTGCAGGATGCTCTTGTTCAAAGTTCACCTTGTCCCAAACTATCTCTCTCTCTTTGGATGTTCCAAGCGAATAATAATTCCCTGGGATAAAAGAGACAGGGTCAATTAAAAGACTGAGAAAAAAACGCTCAGAGAGATGGCACAGGAAGATTCCATGCGAATTCCTCTCCTAGTAACATCCAAACGTTAAACATGTCAGATGAAAGTTGAATTTTCAGACCAGACAATTTTGAATTCTTTATACTATGAAGTTTTAGCTGATGAGAAGACTCACTGCCTCTAAAGATAGCCTGGTGTCAATTGATGCACAGCAAGATCCCACATGGAAGCATGTAGCAGTAGCCACATCATCTGATTCTTTTCTCCTCTGCAATGCTGATCAAGTGTTAATTATTTGCTCTAATGCCAGAATCTAACATTACTGCTGTTTCACAATCTCAAATAGCTCTCCCTCTCTCTCCTACTGTGGAAGGGATATTGACATTCACACTGTGCACAAATTATAGAGCAAACTCATGGAGCTGCAGATTGCTCAGGCCTTGGATTCGAGAACACAGAACAACACAGCACAGTAACTGGCACTTCCACCCTCCAAGCCTGCGCCAACTCTTTCTGTCATTATTTTCTCAAAGTATCTTCTAAAACTGTTTTTTTTTTCCTCCAGACGTCGGGTGGCTTGAATTTGGTCGTGGAGGTGGACGAGTACTTGCATGTCTTTGGCGGAGTGTTGTGGGAATTGATGTGCTCAGCTGCAGGGCGGTTGGGGTTGTTTGGTGCGTGTGTCCAAGAGATGTTCACTGAAACATTCCTCAAGTTAGCGTCCTGCGTCCACAATGTAGAGGAGACACCAGCAAGAGCAACAGAAGGTAGATGAGGTGGTTGGTTGTGCAGGAAAATCTCTGCCAGATGGGAATGGATCCTTTGGGGCCTTGAACATGGAGGTGTGGGTGCAGGTTTTACACTTTGTTCGGTGACAGGGCAAGGTGCCAGGAGTGGAGGAGGGGATTAGTGGGGACGTGGACCTCACCAGGGAGTCATGGAGAGAATGTGGAAGCAATCTGCAGAGACTGTTCCTTCCGTGACTCACTGAAATTAAGTCCACACTCCCCTCCAACACATACTCCTCTCCTGGTACCTTCCCCGCCTCCGCAAGAGGTTAAAGCCTGCGCCCACACCTCCCGCTCACGTCCGACCAAGGCCTCAAAGGATCGTTCCACATCCGGCTGAGATTTTTCTGCGCATCCAAACACCTCATCGATTGTGTCCGTTCCACCCGATGTGGTTACTGCAACATTCGGAGAACGGACACCGTCTTGCAGATTGTTTCAGGGAACATCTCTGGGACACAAGCACCAAACAAACCCCACTGACCTGTGGCTGAACACTTCACCTCCTCCTCCCACTCTCCCAAGGACATACAGGCCGATTCCGCCCATCCCCTTTGGAGGAAAGGTTTGTCCAAGGGAAGGATTTCTTATCCTGTCGTAGCTTCAAAACAGCAATTCCTGAAAGGGGTGGGTGCAGAGAATGGGAGAGAAAGAGATGATTGGAACTGGAAACGGGAGGAGATTTTCAAACAAATTACACAGCAAGCGGTCATTCCTTCATACAAAACATCCCTCAGCAAACCCAAGTGCGATCAAATTGTGAAAAAAGTTCGGGAATTTCAATCCCAGATCCAGCGGGCAGACTTAAAGCTATGGGTTTATCAGAACAGTTGTTGCTTCGATCGCATTGCCACAGGCTGTCAGAGCATAGCAGGATCTCACAGGCAGCAACATGTCAGCAGCAAGGTCAGCTCCATTTTTCTGATGGCAGCTGTTTAAAAGTTCAATATTTGTTGCAAATACAGGCACTGACATAACTGCTATTTCACAATCTCAAATGCCTCTCCCTCCCTTTCTCCTGCCTCTCTCACGTTTACAAGTCTCTCTCTCTCACTCCCAATATCAATGTGAACATTCACACATTATTACTCAGACATTATAAGTCTTTCAGAGACAAGTCGACATTTAGGGTTTCAATTTCCTCTTTGGAATGTCCTGTCTCTCAGACACTTGCTGGGGGTGGGGACTTGGGGTGTTAACAAGGTTGTGTTAAAGTTAAAGGCCTTTTTCCTTTAACCCCAGGCTTCAAACCTGTATTAAAATGACAAGGCCACAATCTTACAGGACCCAGTTAACCAGAGGCCTGTTAAAAAAAGTGTCCAACAGAGGCACCCACTCTTTGGGGAAATAAAGAGACACAAGTGAGGTTCGGCCCCACGGAGTGCGGCCTGTGGAATAGGCCTCAGGACTGTGTGCCCTCTTGGAGGATGCTCTTGTTCAAGTTGACCTTGCCCCAAACTCTCTCTATCTTTGGATTTTCCTAGTGAATATTAATTCCTTGGGATAACCAGAGATGGATCAATTAAAAGACAGAGCAAGACATTTTTAGAGATGGCACAGCAAGATCCCACAGATTGTCTCTCTCTCTCTCTCAGCAAGATCCAAACATTAAACATGTCAGCTGGAAGTTGATTTTCAGGCTAGACATTTTAGAAACCTTTCCATAATGAGGAGTTCTGGAATTCCCCCAACACCGGGGAAAAGTCTTTAGCTCTTCACCCTATCCACTCCCCCATAATTTTATAAACTTCTGTAAGGTCATCCCTCAGCCTCCGATACTCCGGGGAAAAAGCCCCAGACAATTCTGCCTCTCCCAATAGCTCAAACACTCCAACCCTGGAAACGTCCTTGGAAATCTTTTCTGAATGTTTTCAAGTTGCATGACATCCTTCCTACAGCAGGAAGACCAGAAATGAACACAGTATTCCAAAGATAGTCTAACCTATGTCCGATACAGCCGCAGCACAACGCCCACCTCCCTTACTCAATTTTCTGGCCGCTATCCACTGCACCTCCAATTTTGGTGAAATCTGCGACATCGTAACTGTGCCTCCTATGTTCACATCCAAGTCATTTATATAACTGAGAAAACACATTGGACCCAGCAACGATCCTTGTGGGACACCACTGTTTATAGACCTCCAGACCGATCCACCAACACCCTCTGTCTCTTCTCTTTCAGCCAATTCTACATCGAAGTGACTGGTTCACCCATTATTTCACGTTATCCAACTTGTTAAACAGTCTACCAAGAGGAACCTTGTCAAGTGCCTTATTGAAGTCCATATAGTTCACGACCACCACTCTGCTTTCATCAATCCTCTTCAAAAATTCTTCAAAAGACCAAGTCAGTGCGACACGTATTCCCATGCACAACACCATATTGCCTATCCCGAACCAGTCCTTGCGTTTCCCAATGCATGTAAGTGCTGTCCATCAGGATTCACTCCAATAACCTTTCCACTACTGATATCAGACTCAGCGGTCCATATTTCCCCTTGGTTTTCCTTCCAGTCTTTACCATCCACGTTAGCCAACCTCCAGTCTTCCGCCACCTCATCTATGACTATCAACAATACACATATCTCAGCAAGTGGCCCAGAAATTACTTCACAGCTTCCCATAGAGTTCTAGAGTACACCTGATCACGTCCCGGGTGTTCATCATCGTTTCCGTGATTTAAAACATCCAGCACCGTCTCCATCTGTCATGTGGACATTATTCAAGATGTCGCCATTTATTTTTACAAATCGCTAGTTTTTCATATCCTTTTCCAAAGTGAACACTGAGGCAAAATATTCATTTATTATCTCCCCATCTCCTGCAATTCTACACATAGACTGACCTTAGAGTGGCCCTATTCTCCCTCCCATTACCTCTATTTTCTCAATGTATTTGTAAAATTCCTGTGCATTCTCTTAAACCGTATTGCCAAAGTTATCCCATGTCCCCTTTTGGCCCTCCAGAATTCCCTCTTAAATATACTTGTACTGCCTTAATACTCTGCAAGGCATACACTCAATCCCTGCTGTCTATTCCTGACGTATGTTGCCTTCTTTAACATGACTAAAACCTTACCTTCTCCAGTGCCCCAGCACTCCCTGCACCTATGCAGGGAGAGAGGGTCAGTTTATTATCCAGTAGCTCCTTGGTTCTGACACTGGGCTTATGTGCTGAGATGTGGTGTGGTGAAAAACACAGGAGGGAGATGCTTCAGAGGCAGAGGGAAACTCCGATTGTATTAAAACATTGACAAGAAAATAAATATTCAGAACAACCAGTGCGAGGCATTAAGTGAACTGAGACTTGTCTCACAGCTGTTAACTCCCAAGTTCACCCTGAAGGCTCTAACTTGGTACAGTGGATTTTGACTTACAGGGAGCTGTTAATTACTGGGTGACAGGGGAAAGGAGAGAGAGAGAGAGAGAGAATAAACACGAATCCCGGGGTCCTCTCGGGTTTCCCTTCCCTGGGCCCTGCCCTACACCCGTCAGCCCTGAAGCCCAACCTTCCTCCCCTCTCATACTGAGCTGGGACAGAGGGTCTCGATAACCCTGGGGTCCTCTCGGGTTTCCCTTCCCTGGGCCCTGCCCTACACCGTCAGCCCTGAAGCCCAACCTTCCTCCCCTCTTATACTGAGCTGGGACAGAGGGTCTCGATAACCTTCATCCCATCCCCAGAGTGGCTTCTGTTGGTTTGGAGAGTGGTGGATGTCCCTGGCACTACCCCCAGTTGGTCTCTCGGCTCTCCAGTCACATCTCACCAGTACATGGAGGGTTGTGGATGTGAAGATTGCTCGCTCTCCTTTTCCTGAGTCTGTGACTGGCTGTAGCCGATTTCCTTGATGCTAGTCAGACCACTTACTCAACAAACCCCAGAGATCAGGGTTCCCCAGTTATACTGGATGGAGGTTTCCCCAATCTCCCGCCAAATCTGGATTGGATCATTGAGCTATTGTCCCTCCTCTTGGGGCTGAATGAGCTTCCTGAGTATTCGATGAGTGTGAATGGTTCTCCAATTAAAGTCAGTGGGTGGACCATAGTTTTAAATGTCCATTATTTCTCTTCGATGTGGGTAGGTTAAGATGTTGCGGATAGTTTGATGGCATTCCCATTTCAGACAAACAGATTTGCATGTCGTACAAAGGCGTGGAATACTCAGTATCTCTGCATCCAAGCAAATGATTAAAAGTTGAATGGTTGTGTAATTTTGCAAGCTGCAGAATGTCTCTGTTGTTTGCTCTTCAGGCTGGTGCTTATTGTCTTTTAAAGTGTGGTGCTGGGAAGGCACAGCAAGTCAGGCAGCATCCGAAGAGCAGGAGAGTCGATATTTGAGGCATAATCCCTTCATCAGGAATAGGGGGCTGGGGGAAGGGTGCTGAGAGATAAATAGGAGGGTGAGAGTGGGGTTGCGTGAAGGTAGCTGGAAAGGTGATTGGCAGATAATGGCGGGGTGATGATGGTGATAGGTCGGAGAAGAGGGTGGAGTGAAAGGTGGAAAGAAAGTTGAACATGTAGGACAGTTCATGAGGGTGGTGCTGAGTTGAAGGGTTGGATCAGGGATGATGTGGGGTGGAGGGCAAATGAGGAAACGAGTGAAGTTGATGTTGATGCCATGTGGTTGGATAGTCGCAAGGTAGAAGATGAAGTGTTCTGCTTCCAGACGTCGGGGTCTTGGATTTGGCGGTGGAGGAGGACCAGGACTTGGCCACAGGGCAGTGGGGTTGTTTGATGCCTGTGTCCCAGAGATTTTCCCTGAAACTTTCCTCAAGTTAGTGTCCTGTCTCCTCAATGGAGAAGGGATACCATCAAGAGCAACAGACACAGTAGATTAGGTGGTTAGATGTGCAGGAGAATCTCTGCCAGATGTGGTAGTTTGCTTTGGGGCCTTGGCCAGAGGTGAGCAGGGAAGTGTGGGTGCATGTATTACACTTCGTGCGGTGGCAGGGGAAGCTGCAGGGTGATGGTGGGGTAGGGGGTGGAGTGGATATCACCAGGGAGTCACAGAGCGAATTTGGAAGCAGATATTGTTCCCTCTGTGACTCCCTGGTTAAGTCCACACTTCCCACCAATCCACACTATACTCCCGGCACGTTCCCTTCTGACCGCAAGAGGTGTAAAACCTGCACCCATACCTCCCCCTCACCTCCGACCAAGGTCCGAAAGGATCCTTCCCATATCTGGCCGAGATTTTCCTGCGCATCTGAACAACTCATCTATTGTGTCCGTTGCACCTGATGTGGTCTCCTCGACATTCGGAGATAGGACACTCACACGCAGATCATTTCAGGTACCATCGCTGGGACACACGCACGAAACAAACCCAATGCCCTGTGACTGAACACTTCAACTCCCCCTCCCACTCCGCTATGAACATGCAGGTCTTGAGCCTCCTCCACGACTAAATCTAAGTGTCTCAACGTCTGGAAGAAGAACGCCTTATCTTCCAACTTAGGACCCTCCGACCACATGGCATCAACATCGAATTCACCAGTCTTCTCATCTCCGCTCCACCCAACCTCACCCCAGAACCAACCCTACAACTTGGAACCGTCTTCTTGAGGTGTCCTATCTGTCCATCTTCCTTCCCAACTATGCACTGCACCCTCCACTCCGACCTAACACCCTCTCCTCCACCTGCATCTACCTATCACCTTCCCAGATACCACCCCCAGCCTCGCCACCAAACACCCCGTTTATTTTTCAGCTCCCTTCCC
>NW_025209535.1:7917-10007 GCF_004010195.1 Chiloscyllium plagiosum
GTTTTAGTCCAGGGTGTCTAATGGGAATTTTTACCCCACCTAACACCTACCAGCCCTGTATTTCATCTTGGTTCTGTATTCTGATTATCTCATGTTTGGCAGCTTCCCATTTTTAGCTGTTCCTTCACCTGCGAGTAACTGCTACCAATCAACTTTTGAATATTCTTGCCAAATACCATCAAAATTTGCCTTCCTCCAATTTAGTACAACTTGCAAAACACTCTCTTGGCCAAATGAACCACAGCACATTCATCCATCTCTTCAGTCAATAGGGATAGTATGCAAAGTGTAAAAGCAATTAGATTCTATTTGCATGTTCCGTTGCTTCGGACCCATTTGATGACGACATTCTCGTGGCTGGTTCCAGACTCTTCTCGAGGCGAGACATTTATGCAGCATCCAACAATTCAATGTAAGTGTTTAATTAAATAAAGTCGACTCTTTTCTTTTTAATGACGGAAATAGGGTTGTGTGTGCAATGCTGCTGTCAGAAGCATGTACTTCATCTGAGGAAATACTTTCATGCTGATCACTCCACTGGAAGCATTACCTTCCCTCACAATATCAGCGATAAGGTGCACTTTACTCAAAGACAAAAAGCAGCTGACATCTTGCAAGTGAACAACCTGACAGTGAAGCATTTCCTCCCCACTGCTCCTGATAATGTGACAGTCTGTATACTCTGTAGTCTGGTTCGCTTGCATTTAAATCAAAGACTTTAACTGTTGTATCATTTGTAACAAATTTAAGTTCCAGTCATGAGCAATAGCTCAACACGATCTGATCATGGAATCCAGGGGAAGGCAAATTTTTTTGTTAATTAAAGGAAGACGTGTATAAAGCTGATGTTGTGTGGGAGGGGCATCTTGTGGTCCAGTGGCAGTGGCCCTACCCATGCTCCAGAGGTGTGTCTCAAATTCTCCGAAGAGGTTGATTAGAAAAAAGGTTAGTTTTTCTGAAAATCTATATAAAAAGCTGACGTTAAACCCTGCTTCTGAGGATTCGGAACACTTTCGAATTCAGTAAAGCACGTTTAATCAAAATAATGCATTAAGAAGAGAAAAACAACATGAAAATAAGCTAGTGAGAGATAAAACAAGTGTTTTAACAGCTTTCTCAAGATAAAGTAAAAGGTAATCATAAAAGACAGATATGCACCGACAAGTGGCAGAGGCGAGGAAATCTGCAATTGTGACGGTATGAATAACAGAGAAATAAGGATGATATTTTGGGTCTGTCTTCAGAGAGGAACAATCACTCCACTTCTCAATAATAGAAGATAAGCAATGTCTTAGTGAAAATAAGCAGATCGATGAATTGGTCATTAGTGAACAGAAGTAGTACTGGGGAATTAATATAATCCTAGAATCTGAAGATCAACATTCAGAATCCTCAGAATATTGGTTGCAGCGATCATGATCTTTCGCTGCCACTCTGGTACATATTTGTCTTTTCTGATCAGCTTTCGCTTTATCTGTAGAAAGCTTTTCCAAACAATTACATCTCTACCACTGGTTTAATTTCATGTTGCTTTCTCGATGAATGCATTTTTTTCGTCCAACTGGACTGAATTTAAACATGTGTTCTGAATCCCCAGGCCTGGGGTTTAACACCAGCATTTATAAAACAGCCTGTTCAATCCCACTGCACCATAACACACCCCTCCCACCCAACATCAGCTTTATACACTACTTCCATTAATTTACCACAACTTTACCTTCCCCTGGATTCCATGATTAAATTTTGTTGAGCTTTTGCTCATGATTGGAACTTAAATTTGTTTCAAATGATGAAACAGTTACAATCTTTGATTTAATTGCTCACAAAGCAGACCACAGATTCCCCCACCTTACCCCAATTCCAACATTCCAGCTCAGCAGTGTCCTCATAACCTGTCCTACCTGTCAATCTCCCTTCCCACCTATCTGCTCCACACTTCCCTCTGACCTATCACCTCCATTCCCACCCCATTCACCTATTGCACTCTTTGCTACCTTACCCCACCTTCCTCTCTAACCTATCGCCTTCATTCCCACCCCCATTCACCTATTGTACTCTTTTTTACCTTCTCCCCCGCCTCCCCCCACCCC
>NW_025209535.1:13833-16954 GCF_004010195.1 Chiloscyllium plagiosum
TTGCTTTCCCAAAATGCAGCACCTCACATTTCATTACATTAAACTCCATCTACCACTTCTCAGCCCATTGGCCCATCTGATCAAGATCCTGTTGCAATCTGATGGAACCTTCTTCGCTGTCCACTAGACCTCCAATTTTTGTGTCATCTGCAAACTTACTCCCTATATCTCTTAGCTCACTCGAGAATGTACGTAATCCACCAGTTGTGGGCTCACCAACCTCGGACAATGAAGGCCAAGATGTCGTTTGTCTTTCTAACATGTTGCTATCCTGCAGCACCTTCATTTTGGATTTCAGTGACCTCTGGACAAGGACATCCATAGAATTATAGCTTCATACAGCACGGACACAGATGCCTCCGTGCAACCCGAGCATACCCAGCAAGTTTTCCAAACTAAACTGGTTCTATTTCACTGCATTTGGCCCATATCCCTGTTAAACTTTCCGAGTCATGTTTCAATCCAAATGTCTTTTAAATGTCGTAAATGTACCTGCATCTGCCTCTTCCTCTGGCAGTTCAATCCACACATGAACCAGCCTCCGTGCGATAATGTTGCCCTCAGGCCCCTATTAAATCTCTCTCCTCTCACCTAAAGACTGTGCCTTCTAGTTTTGTACTCCCCTACTCTCACGAAAAGACCTTTGCTATTCACCTCATCTATGTCCCTCATGATATTTCAACCACTGTCAGGTCACCACTCAACCTCCGAAGCTCCACTGAATAAATGTCCCAGCCTATCTCACCTCTCCTAATGGATGCCAATATTGCCCCATTCGATCACTTTTTGAATAATACTCTGCAATTCTGTCCCTTATTTCCTACTGACGTGGACCATTTCCCATTTGCACCTTCCACGTGTTTCCCAATTTAATGAATTGTTAATCTCATTCCGACGCCTCCATGCTTTCTCTATATCGGTCACAATGATGCACAGGTTTGAATAGTCATCAAACCTGGATATTTTATGCTTGATTCATCCATCCAAATTGTTGAACTGTGTTGTGAATAACTGGACCTACACCAGGGTCAGTTTATGATCAGTGCGGAATACTGGGAACCTGTGCAATATCCTGTGGGACATATAAATCCTTTATAGCTACTATTAAAGCACACATCATTGTGGACATTTTCAAGGTCCTGTTGTACTTGGAGTCTGAACTTGGACTCCTCCTCTGCTGCGCTTTTCCAGCAACACATTTTTCAGCTCTGATCTCCAGCATCTGCAATCCTTACTTTCTCCTAAACACCTCCTCCACCTACCCCCCAAGAGAGCCGTGGGCCCACTGCAACTATTCTGAAAGTTTGGCACGGCCCTATAACTACTAGCAGAAACTCCAATCTTCACCTGTAAATCGTGCCCCTCGGAGAAAACCAGAACGTCTGCTTAATTAATGGGCAAGTACCACCCAGGACGGTAGACAGGCATTTTCTGTTTGCCGACGTGTGTGTCCCTAGATGTCTGACACTCTTTTGCCAATGTAGTATGAATTGAACAAGTTGCTTTTTTGTCATACTTTTCAGTTTTTTTTCAGTGCTTTCGCTATAGTACAGTTAAAGGATGCTGACAAATTTCAAAATGCAGCCGCTCTGCCTGTTCCTGTTGGTGCTGCTCACAATCCCCATGTCAGATGCGGCTGTACTGGATAACCGTGCCTTGATTGGCATTATTCACCGGTGAGTGTCAGTGAAACAGACCTTACCTGACCAGCTTTGTAAGCTGGGGGCTGTGCTCAATCTGAGGTCAAATCAGAGCCTGGTTGCTTGGAACAGCCTGGAAATAAATGGAGAGAACACAGCAGGTGTAGGGTTTGTTCTGCAGCTGTGGGAAATAAGTCTCAATCAAATACCCATGATCTTTCCTACATTGTGTGGAAACTATCACCAGATTTCCCGGGGTCACATCACTGAGAGTGAAATCGATTGCATCAGCTGACCCCGAAATAAAGGAGAGAGTGAAATAAATCGGAGTGAGGTTTGGAGAAAATGCCCAAATCCCAAACACAGGCAATATTTTACTGTTTATTGAATCATCTCACTCACCTCTCAGTTTACCTTTGGCTCCTTCTGCCGCCTTCGCTATTATTCCTATTTCTTGGTGGTCTGCAAGTCCTTTTCTTTTCTTTGTCTCTTTCTTCTGTTCCCTTGCTTTTTAGTTGCTCTACACCTTGTCCATATGCCTCAAACTTTTTGTGGTTTATAATTATTCCAGAATATTCCTGTTATGGTGAAAGGAAAGGCTGGTACGTGTAGGGAATGCTGGATGACTGAAGAAATTTGAGGGTTGTGTTAAGAAAAAGAAGGAAGCATATGTCAGGTATAGACATGACCGATCGAGTCAAACCTGAGAGGAGGATAAAGACAGTAGGAGTATACTTCAGAGGGAAGTCAGGAGGGCAAAAGGGGGACATGAGACAGCTTTTGCAAATAGAATTAAGGAGAATCCAAATGGGTTTTACAAATACATTAACGACAAAAGGATAACTAAGGAGAGAATAGTGCCCCTCAAAGATCATCAAGGTGGCCTTTGTGTGGAACTGCAGGAAATGGGGGAGATACTAAACGAGTAGTTTGCACCAGTATTTACTGTGGAAAAGGATATGGAAGATATAGACTGTAGGGAAATAGATGATGACATCTTGAAAAATGTCCATATTACAGAGGAGGAAGTGCTGGATGTCTTGAAACATATAAAAGTGAATAAATCCCCAGGACCTGATCAGGTGTACCCTATCCTTTTGTGGGAAGCTAGGGAAGTGATTGCTGATATATTTGTATCATCGATAGTCACAGGTGAGGTGTCGGAAGACTGGAGGTTGGCTATCGTGGTGCGACTGTTTAAGAAAGGTGTTAAGGACAAGCCAAGGAACTGTAGACCAGTGAGCCTGAAGTCGGTGGTGGGCAAGTTGTTGGAGCGAATCCTGAGGGACAGGATGCACACGTATTTGGAAAGGCAAGGACTGGTTAGGGAGAGTCAACATTGCTTTGTGCGTGGGAAATAATTACTCATAAATTTGCTTGAGTTTTTTGAGGAAGTCACAAAAACGAGTTATGAGGGCAGAGTGGTAGATAGAGTCATAGAGATGTATAGCATGGAAACAGACCCTTCTGTCCAACCTGTC
>NW_025209536.1:0-3896 GCF_004010195.1 Chiloscyllium plagiosum
CCTGTGGAATACTACCTCACTGGTCGCGAGGGAGTAAACGGACAGGTTAGGAAAAAGTCCTCGTACATCCTGTGGATATTGCCTGATTACAGTAGGGATCTGCACAGGTGGAACGAACTAGGATAAATTATCTTTGTTAATTAGTTGAATACAAGCTGCCAAAGAACAAGAAAAGGCAAACTTCTTTTGTATCCAAACTGGACAGACTCCCTCCCTACTCAAACACAGAAAACACAAAGCAATATCCTTTATTAAAGGGAACGGTGGAAATAGAAGGAGAAAATTAATGGGTGATGATAAAGCTAAACTGAAAGTGAGAAGGGAAGAAGTGAAGGGGTTAATCAAGGGAAGGCAGAACGAGAGGACAACAACACGAGAGGAAGTAGAGAAAAAAAACACAAGCGGAGAATTTGGAAGAGGAAATCGGGCTACTGCAGACAATATGAGAACAAAAGAAGTTTGAGGAGTTCTAAGCAATAAACAGAGAGTTGAACGGGGTCAGAGGGACAGTTGCCCGTGGAAGGGGCAAAAGGAAGTAAAACAGCGTGTTCAGAGGAGAGCCCTAAGGCGACCAGCAGGGGAACGATGGGATGGATTGGAGTTGGAATCAGGGTTGGGATCGGTTGGAGACTCTCTGGATAAGGATTGCAGCAGGGATATAGACCTCCCACATGTAAAAAAAATGATGTTTTTGCTCATGAGAAAAGGGGTGGCGGGCAGTCACAATATGTTCACTGCGGGACCCAGGATCTGGTGGGGTTAGAAATGCATTGCCCCAGTATGCATGAATGTGCAGGGAACTGGCTTAGAGCCTTTGAAGATAAGAAGAATGTTGGAAAATGTTCATCTGTGTATGCGATGCGGAGGGAGAGAGAGAGAGAAAAAAAGAGAGAGCCTGACTCAGCTCTGATTTCCTGAAGCTTGCAGAAAGTTTAACACTTTGTGCTCTGGTTTGCATGCACATTTGTTTGTTGGTGATTGAATGTTCATGATTTATTCCTTGGATCCAGGAGGGTTTTGTATTTAATTTGCACTTTGGGAATTTGGGATCTCTTTTAAGAGTTTTTATGTAACCATTGGTGAATATGAAATTAAAAATTTGCAAAATAAATTAATAGTAATGAAGTATTAACGCACCAGTCCTTCTTACAGACCGTGACTGCTGTACTGTTAATTTCCAACTGGTCATACTTTAAATTTACATGAAAACCAATCTAATTTAAATTCGAATATGTTTAATATGGAGAAAGACGCCATTACAATTTGACATTAGTATAAGCCTGCTCTCAAATCCCCCATTATTTCCTACGACAGTCAATGTTCATGTTCAACCCTTTCGACCTCATTGGACTAATCAATGATTTGACTGAAGGCAGACAACGCAGGAGCACTGTAAATCCTGGCTTCAGCCGATGTCTGCTCATTGTTTTTTTACTAATAATCCAGAAGTAACATAGAGGAAAATCACTTCAGACTTTAATATTTGCTCATTGAGTGTAGGAACTACGTGAACTTTATAGAATGTAGTTTTTGAAATAAATCGATCTGAAACAATCACCATACATTCCAAATGTCTCAAACCAACAATAGCAGATTTGTTTCTTTCGGACTCCTATGTCTCCACTCAATTTTAATACGGTTGCAGCTCATTGGTGTTTATGGAGTGCCAGTTGTTGCTTTATTCTACATCAATTGCCCTCCCTCACTGAGAATTGAAGTTTTGGTTGAACGTTGTGTTGTGAAAATCATGTCCATATCTTAATATCTGTGTCTTTGGATTCGTGATAAGTATTTTGTTACCATGTGAGTAGACAAGACTGTTTAGATTAGATTACTTTACAGTGTGGAAACAGGCCCTTCGGCTCAACAAGTCCACACCGACCCGCCGAAGCGCAAAGCAGACACTTTAGAATGGCCAATTCACCAGACCTGCACATCTTTGGACTGTGGGAGGAAACCGGACCACCCGGAGGAATCCCACGCATACACGGGGAGAATGTGCAAACTCCACACAGTCAGTCGCCTGAGCCACTGTGCCACCGTACCGCCCACAATGCAGCCACAGTCATTTAACAGCCTATAACATTGCAAATGTGCAATGACTGATCAAAACTGCTTAAGGTATCTAGTCTGGGATTTAAATTCAGGGACTAGAACACGGTAATTATCATGGCTTTCAGAGTTGGAAATTACGTACTTTTATAATCAATAATTTTACACTTTATATTGATGACTTCTAAAATGTATTATTCACTTGTTATTTTCCACCTCCGAATTAAAGATAATGATTATATATATATATATATAAAGTAACCAATTGTTTTAACCCTGAATCACAAAATCAGAATTAATTGGCAAGACGGATTGATTTTATACCTTTTCACACTGTCATTGATTTGTGTCATTGCCTCGTAGTTACTTTGAAACAGTGCTGCATTGATTAATTATTCATAAAGAAAGGAGGGATAAAGCCGATCGTAAACGAAACGATACTTTCCTCTCCAGTTAAATGAGTTATGCATGTGATAGGGAATAGTGGTATTTACAGCATATGGAACTCACAAAGGCTGGGAGATGTTAAAATATGAGCGTGAATAGCAAGATGAAATCAAAGGGACAGTCGGAACAGTGTAAGGCCGCTATTGTTGAGGAATGTGAAAAAGGGTTAAAGCAACAACGCTATAAAAAAATTTTGCATTTTACTCGGAATCCCGAGCCGATGTCGAGCATAACAATCCTATGTAAGGATAGAGATGAGAGATTGGGATTTTATTTCCGGTACCCAATGGGCCCCTAACAATTTCTGATTCTCCCCAGCATACCACCCTCATTACGACCTTTTCCTTGCTTTGAAAGTGAAACGTCCAGACTTTATAGCCGATATTATTGGGGTGAGTGGCCTGAGTCATTCTAAACCGGGGCCATCCCGGGTACCAGAGTAATGCGCAAGAGCACAATTTGCTCAATATGTTCGAAGGATGATACAGATGTACATGCAGAAACATTCTTGGAGTGGCCTGAATACGAATGGCTTGTGTTATGAGATTGAAATAAGTGACCATCTCTCTGACAGAAGTGGTATACAGCGCACGAATGAAATATAATCCGAAAAACTGGCTCACCTTTGTTTAACCTTATGCTTTTGCTATGTATTCCTTCTGGTGTCGTGATCATTGCTGAGCAACCTTTTCCCGAGGAGTCTTCTGTCAGACGCTACATTTTGCAAACAGCACATCAAATATTTGGGAAGGGTGGTTGCTAAGGGAACGAAGGTAACTGCACCAAGTCATATTGACGCAATTTTAAATATTATTAGACCAGAGATAGTAAAGAAAATAGTGACATGTTTGGGTATGACAGGATTTCACGCAGATTGGATTGAGGAGTATGCTGAGATTATGACACCCTTAAGGATGATAGAACATAGAACATAGAAGAATACAGAGCAGTACAGGCCCTTTGGCCCTCGATGTTGCGCCGGTCCAAGCCCACCTAACCTACACTAGCCCACTATCCTCCATATGCCGATCCAATGCCCGCTTAAATGTCCATAATGAGGGAGAGTCCACTACTGCTACTGGCAGGCCATTCCATGAACTCACGACTCGCTGAGTAAAGAACCTACCCCGAACATCTGTCCTATACCTACACCCCCTTAATTTAAAGCTATGCCCCCTCGTAATACGATCTTCCTACCATACCAGGCAACATCCTGGTACACCTCCTCTGCACCCGTTCCAGTGCCTCCACATCCTTCCTATAGTATGGCGACCAAAACTGCACACAATACTCCAGATGCGGCCGCACCAGAGTCTTATACAACTGCAACATGACCCCAGTACTCCGGAACTCAATTCCTCTACCAATAAAAGACAGTACGCCATATGCCTTCTTCA
>NW_025209536.1:6559-8900 GCF_004010195.1 Chiloscyllium plagiosum
CCCCCAAGAGCACTAGCAAACCTCCCACCAAGGATACTGGTGCCCCTCAGGTTCAGGTGTAGACCATCCTGTTTATAGAGGTCCCACCGTCCCCAGAAAGAACCCCAGTTATCCAAAAACCGGAATCCCTCCCTCCTGCACCATCCCTGATGTAGGATGTCAGAGATTCATACTTAAGGTCTTTTGCAGTGGAATGAAGAAGCAATGATAGCTTTCAATACCCTTAAAAGCGCCTTGCTATCAGCCTCAGCATTAAATTTGCCTGATTACGACAAACATTTTCACCATTATGTGCCAAAAAGGAGGACAGGATACACAGCTGCAGTACGATTGTGGGGAGAACTGAGCAGTCGATTGCTTACGATAGCACCTGACAAGCTGAAATATTTCACGCCTATCAACCGTGCTATCAGGGATTGACAGTTGCCTATTTTGCAATGAAAAAGCATCCTCAGCAACAATGGGTTTCCCCGTCATCCTGTGTACTCATCGTAATGTAGAAGTTATTGAAGAATGGAAAGTTTCTACTGACACCAGCTAGAATATTACCATATAGGATGCTGCAGACATTTCCCGACATAACCGTACAGACGTGCACGATAAGGAATATCGCAGATTATGTCCCATTTGAGTATGAGGCAGACCCCCATGACTGCATCAGGGAAATGACTGCATGTTCCAAACTGAGGGCTGATTTACCGTCTGAGCTACTGCTTGATGAAGGTAAGGAAGTTCTATTTGTGGGCTGTTCTTGTTATAGGGGTAATGACAGTAATCATGGAGGGTATTCGGTTGTAAGACAGGGCCAGTCCCAGTCTCGGGCAATCAAACTGGAAAATTGCCCACAGCTGGGTTCAGCTCAGCCGGATGAATGGAAGGCGTTGACGGCAGCCTGTGAAATGATGGAGGGTAAAAAAGCTGACATCTCTCCTGATTCGGCTTATGCACATGGGGTATGCCACGTGTTTTGGGCAGTGTGGAAGCAAAGAGGCTTTCAGAAGAATAGTGGGTTTTCCATTCAATACTGCCAGCAGGTTATGGAGCTGACGACGGCAATGATGAAGCCAAAGGTACTGTCTATCCTTTAGTGCCAAGCGCACAGAAAAGGCACTGGTATGGTGATGAGGAGTAATTAAGCAGTGGATGAAGCGGCTAAGATAGCTTCATTTCTTTCATTGTTATTGTGTCTAGGGGCAGATAGGTCCAGAACCGTCGGTGGAGGACATCACTGAACTACAGGGGAGGGATACCCTGGTTGAGGAACGACTATGGAAGCAAAGGGGTGCTCGGCAGAATCAAGAAGGTTTATGGGCCACAGAGGAAGTTTTATGAATAGGACCCATCCTGTTGTTGACAATTCTTATTTCAGAGGTGCATGGATTCGATCACATTGCTAAGGAAGATAAAAGCAGGATGGTTTCTGGTGACTGTATCTGCAGGCTTCAGTGGACTATTAATCGTCACAATGTGAAGTGTGTGCACAGTATCATGTTAGGAAGGGGATAACAACCCCTGTAGGACACATACCATTGCCTGAAAGGTCATTTAAGCATTTCGTAATTGACTCCGTGGACATGTAAAAAATAGGTGAGAGGGAAAAGGTACATGTTAGTGGTGATTCATAGGTTTAGCCCATGGTTAGAAGCTGTCCCTTCCAAAGATGCAGGACCAGGGACAATAGTGGGATTTCTGACGAATGAAGTTATCTCAACGTTTGTTATACAGTCGGAAATCAGTTCAGACTTCATTCAGAAACTCTTTGAGAATCAGAGGTTTGGGTGCATGTATCAGCCCCAGTCACAGGGTTTGGCGGAAAGGATTAATGGGGCATTGAAAAACAAATTATATAAGGTCTGCGCAAGCACCAACCTTAATTGGGTTGATGATCTGCCGCTGCTGCTGATACGTTATCACATGCACATTAACAGCATGACCAATCTTAAACCGTAAGGGATGCTCACAGGCAGACTTATGCCAGTGCCCAAGTGGAGAGTCCCCTACGAAGAGACCAGCTTCGAGCAGTTATGACGAGAACGTAAGCACTATTTGCAGCAGCCAACTATGATACATGAGACGATCCACATGCAGGAAACGCAAAGGGGAACCAATATCTGACAACGAATAAGGACCTTTCAGCCCGGGATTGTGTGTGTGTGCGGGTCTTCTGTAGACGCTTGGTTGAGCCGAGGTAAAAGGGAACTTTCGTAGTGACAAAGGCATCACCTGCCGCCATCCAGGTGGAGGGACAACACGTATCGTGCCACCTTAATCATTGTACTATAGCTCTCACACCGGCACTGACCCTGACATAACTAGAGCTGAGGCGGAGGGACCTGGATAC
>NW_025209536.1:12480-16955 GCF_004010195.1 Chiloscyllium plagiosum
AGATCCAGTGTGATGCAGAGATGGAGAATCGTAGGAAGTCTATTATTCTACTCTTCACCATCTCTGGCAGTTTTCTTCTCCTGTGGTTGACATATATTGTACATTTTCTATTTGTACAAGTGACCGGAAATAACTATTCTGTCGCTTCCAATTCGAATGATCCGAAATTTATTCTACAGGAAAGTGGTTACATGTTGCAACTCTTAAGTTCATGCAGCAATACGTGTATTTATGCAGGGACCCAGAAAAAATTCAGGGAAGAGCTGAAAAATGCATTTAAATACCCTTTTAAACTAATTATAAAATGGAATAAATACAAAATAGCCGCATAAAGTGTTGCAACAAAATTTCTCGACAGAGTGGACCTAAATGTTTGAAACACCCAGTAAATCTACACTTTGGTCAATAAATTCAGATTGACACTACCTGCAGTCTAACTCTACTTCTGTGTCTGTTCCCCAAATCTCTTTTGTACCATATAGGTTAAAAGAAAAATAAAATGCGTATATAATTACAACTTGCATATATTAATCGCCTTGTCAAGAAGACACAAAGGTCAACAGGCGACTTGAACCGTGGAGTTTCTGCAATTTAATAAAATAAAGCACCGACACAAATGTCCAAATGCATTTTTTCACTGTGAGCCAACCATATGCTTGACTTTGCCATCACAAGTGCACATGGGTAAACTTTTAAAATTTTAGACAGCATTTTGAGTCTACTACAGTTGTAGACAATGAATTCCAGATTCTCGCCTTGCTGTCGATGAGAAAGGTTTTTCATAACATTTCCTCTTTATTTTCTGCCCCTGAGTGTACAGCTATGCTCCAGCCATCCACCTGTCCTCCACAATGGGAGGTTTCTTCCTATGTGCATTGACTAATTTCTTCAAAATTTCTGAACTCAATAATCCTCTCCAATATTCTCCTCTGTTCCAAAGAAACAAATTCCAATCTATAGGGAGATCGGGTTCTCTCTTGATGGCGAGAGACCAGATACTTCCCACCCTGACCTTTTGGAGAGGGCGATCTTCTATTATCGCCGTACGAAAGCGTTACCTGTGCTCCAAACCAGTGTTGAGACTGAGCAAGTTCCTACGCCCACTAGAACATGAACACAGCAACTTGCAGTGAGAAATGAGGAAGTGACTGGGGACGTGGCATAATTTGATATACACAGCGACATGAAATCCATCGACATTACCAGAATTGAGAAAGAGAGAGAGCCTTCAGAAAGACTTACTGAGGAAATACCAACAACAAATCCATGAAGAAAGGCATTGCAATTATTTAAGAGAAAGCCTGGTCACCAAGACATAGCAGCCAACTCTTCCATTTTTATTCTACCCCCATATGGAAATGTCCTGTACTGTGGACCCTAACTAGACCTTCTGAGTCATGTTTGCTGTGAAAGTCATTCTTCTTAGCTCCAATGTGTTTTCGCTTAAACTGTCAATCATCCTAGCCCGCACTCGGAAATATCGTCTCGGCAAGTTACAAGCAACAATTCCATGCTACGCTTTCTGGTTTCCACGCAAATGTAAGGCCACATTCACATTTCCTTTCCAATCGCTTGCTCCACTAATGTAGTAGTGTGTAATTTTATTGTCAGAGGCACCCATATTCCAGTGTACAGCAGATACCTGCACCTGCTCACCATTTATGTCATTGGTTGTTTTCAGTCTAACCCAAGGTATAGCTGACAAGCTCAGATGCCTTGAAATCGTTCTCCAGCTGACAATATTTTTCCAAGTAAACTTTTCATTTTCTAAATTATTTGCTGACGTCTCGTGTGCTCTCTTCATACCAAATCTATCTCCTTCATATCAGCAAATGTGAGTACCATACACTCAGAGTCCGTGTGTGGTGCCAGAAAAGGACAGCCAGTTGGGCGACATCCGAGGAGCAAACGAATCGCTGCTTCGAGCATGTCTTTCATGAGAAATAAGGTTTGTGGGCTAAAACGGCTGAGAGAAAAACGGGAGAGGGTGTGATTGCAATGAAATTAACTGGGAATGGGATAAGTACATTAATGAGTTACTGAAACTGATAGGTTGGAGTGGTGATTCGAGCAGATATTTGGGAATGAAGTTGGACAAGTAGGACAGTTGAAGAGGATGGTGCCAAATTGGAAGCTTGAATCTGGCGTAAGGTGTGGATGGGAATGTGAAAACTATTGAAATTCACGTTCAATCCCGGTGGGTCGAGGGTCCAAAGGCAGAATATAAGGCATTCTTCCTCCAGGCATTAATGAAGTTGATGAATGGTTCAAAATCCTGGTGGGAAGACGAGGTTCTGCTGATGCACTCATCAATGCAGGGAAGGAAAACGTGGGAATGATGCCAGTGTAGCTGAGGAGATGGACTGTTCCACTCACTCGACGAAGAGGCAGGCATAGTTAGGGCGCATGCGTGTGCCAATGGCTTACTGTTTGGTCTGGAGAAGTGGGAGGTTTTGGTGGAGCAATTGTTGATAGTGGGGACCAGTTCAACGAATCGAATGAGAGTGTCAGTGGAAGGATTCTGCTTGATTCGGAATGAAAGGAAGAAACGGAGGTCCTGGAGGCCTTCATCATCGTGGATGGATGTGTACAGGGACGGGATGTCCATGGTGAAGAGGTGTTTGGGGCCGGGGAAACAAAATTCATCGAAGAGATGGAGGGGGTGGGTGTTGTGCCAAAAGCTGATTGTGAGATTCTAGATGAAAGTGGACTGGATGATTTCAATATATGTAACGATGACGTCTGTGCGGCAGGAGTAGGCTGTGATGATAAGTCAAACGGGGCAGTCAGGTTTGTTAAGTTTACGTAGAAGGTATGAAGTAGGTGGTATAGGGTTCGTGATCTATAGAGTTGGAGGCTGTGGGTGGCAGTGGTGGACGACGTCGGAGATGATGGTTTGTTGATGAGAGGTGAGGCTGTGGTCGACGGGCCAGTCGGAGTGGGAGTCTGCGATGTGGCATCTGGATTCAGTGGTGTTGATGTCAGTGCACCAAACTGCTACTGCGCACCCCTCTTGACTGTTGGTTTGATGGTGAGTTTCTGCTGGACTGGAGTGAATGGCGAACTGCTCATTATGAGTGCTACAGGGTGGACTGGGTAAGTAGAGTGGACAGGTTGAGGCAATGTCTGTCACAGGGCTGTTAGAAATAAAGAGATCACGGGTCGGTAATAGACCAGCACGTGGTGTCCAGGGATGGTGTGCTTCAGAGGCAGGAAAAAGGGTCTTTGGAGGATGGCGGGAGCCCTGATGGAAAATAAAATAAGCACAGACGTGAAGGCAAAGAAAAAATAGTTTGATGTTGCAATGTATGTTAAAATCTTTGATCCAGAAGTGTAAGTGGATTAAGGTGAGGCCATGACAACGGGCTTGTTTTCCATCCTCAGTGAGGGGCATGTCTGGGGGCTTGGTAAAAATAAAGCAGGGCTGGGTGCTAGGACCTGGTTTTAGGGCTGGAGCTGTTTGTTGTGGTGGAGACTGTAACTGGATTGGGAGTGGTTATAGTATCGTGGGTTGTTTTCCATCCTCAGTGAGGGGCATGTCGGGGGGTTTGGTAAAAATAAAGCAGGGCTGGGTGCTAGGACCTGGTTTTAGGGCTGGAGCTGTTAGTTGTGGTGGAGACTGTAACTGGATTGGGAGTGGTTATAGTATCGTGGGTAACGTCATCAACGGAAGTGACACTTCCAGTGGAGATCCGGGGCTGAAGCGGTGCTCTCAGTGGCATCTGCGGAGGCGGATTTGACGTATGTGTGATATAGGAGATGTCGTCCACGTTGTTCCTGTCAGTTTAGTTTATGTGCTGAAAAATATGTCTGCTGGAAAAGTGCAGCAGATCAGGCAGCATCAAAGGAGCAGGAGAATTGACGTTTCAGGTCGAAGCCCTTCTTCAGAAAATCCTGAAGAAGGGCTTATGCCTGAAACGTCGATTCCCCTGCTCCTTTGATGCTGCCTGACCTGCTGCGCTTTTCCAGCAAAACATTTTTCAGCTCTGATCTCCAGCATTTGCAGTCCTCGCTTTCTCTTAGTTTAGTTTATGTGGGCGATAACTACGATGGCGGGAGTGACATGCAGATTATGCTTCGGTATGGTTTCGGCGTTGGTGGTTCTTGCCCTGGCCCACATTTGGAATACTGCATGCACTTCTGGCCGGTACATTCCCAAAAGGATAAAATTTCTTTTGATATGGTGAATACGAGGTTCAGAAGGAAGTTGTCTGGTATCAAGGAACTTGTCTAGAGGAGAGGTTGAGTAGATTTGGCATGATTTCATTAAAAAGCAGAGGCTGATGGGAAAAATGTTGGATGTCTTCAAAATCATGAGTGGCATAGAAAGGGTGGAAAGCAAGAAGATTTTTTTTATCCCCCAGCGTTGTGGACTCAATTACGAGTCTACTCTACTGGGAGTTGCTAATTCAAAATGCGAGAGGAAAAGGTAAGTGGAATCATTTCATACAGAGGGTGGTGGGTGCTTGGAACGC
>NW_025209537.1:0-1392 GCF_004010195.1 Chiloscyllium plagiosum
GATATGCTCATCAGGGCAGTTTGTTCAAACAGATCAGAAAAGGAAACTCAGAACTGGCACTGGAGACAGCAGTGAGATTGTGTTTTACTTTAAAAGTTTGCTCTGCTCTACTTTATGTCCAGAATAGTGAACGACCGGAGATCCCAATCTCAGGGGAAGGGGTGACCCACTTAAGAAATAAATGAGGAGGATGTTATCACATTGAGAGGGTAGCAAGTATGTAGAAGCATTTACAGCCAAGGCCTGTCAAGACTGGGTATATTCAAGGCTTCAATTATCTCTCTGTTAATAGCATTGAGCAAGGGGCAGTGTAAAATGTGTCCAAATCTGCTGACAATACACACGCGTGGGAGAGCATGTTATGATGAGATCGTGGCAATATGAATAGGCATATAGATCGATTGGGTGAGTGGACAAAAACTTGTCAGATGCAGTTACATGTCCGGATTGTGAGGACATGCACATTGGTCGGAAGATTCAAAAAACAGAGTACTACTAAAATCGAGAGAAAGTAGAAGAAACGTGTGACACAGAGGAATTTTATACACGGCACAAAGTTTAGGATCATATTATTTCCCTGACAAAAATGTTGGCTCCCTTTCCGATTGCAAACAATGAAAGAGATGGTTTCCCAGGAAAGAAACATTTACTGAAACTAATAGCCGAATCGTAAATTTAGAAAAGACTTGGAACGTTCCAATGGACGACGTTGATGTTTATGGCTATCTAACATTTGATTACAATGGGGCTGGGTGTGTGAAATAGGGGAGCTGCGGAGTGGAAGTCAGATTACTCATGATTACTTCATGCTTCATCTGTCTTCGTCATTTTTACGGTTTATTTTGCATTTTGGTTCCCGTGAGTGCCCTTGTAAACTATACCCGCTGGTGACTTATTTCCCTGGTTGTTCTTCATTACGATTCGAAAGAATTCAACATTCGTTTCTCCTGAATCTCGGTAATCTCTGATCAAATATCACCAGCACCTCGACATTTTCCACGTCTGTCTGTCTTTGTGGAATAATAATTGATCCGTCACTGTGTTACTGTTGTACAAATCAAGAACAAATCAAACAGCATCAATCGCATCTAAGATGTAAACGCAGATAACTGCAGCCGCTCCCCAGAGCACTGCTAACTGTGCGATCACAGAAGCATACATTGTACAGCCAGGAAACTCAAAACAATACAAACACTCTTTTGGGCTGCGGACCTGGTTGTATTTCTCAATCAGAAATTGAATTTTACATTGGTGATCTCAACAGTTCCCTCACACAAGGAACTAACTGATGCTGAAGACGGAGGATAAAGTGTGGACTGTAGATACTGGAGATCAGAGTCAAGAGTGTGGTGCTGGAAAACATAGCAGATCAGGCAGCATCCGAGGACTAGC
>NW_025209537.1:1763-8255 GCF_004010195.1 Chiloscyllium plagiosum
AATGACGAGACTGATCCAATGACTCCATCAAAAAACATGTTGATCTGCATCCAACATACTGGGACATGCAAAGAACGACAAGTACCAGCAACTGAAAGCAGTCGGAAATAAATTAAACCAATTTCTAAACGCTTCAGGACAGCTGCGTTTTACACTAGTTTCATCTGCCTTGGGGATATCACCGAGAAACGGGAGGAAACGGCCGCCAACCAACTTCCCGAAACCACCGAACATCCCCACACCATCTGCACCCTTCACCGGAACTGCAGATCTTTACATAAACCTTGAAACCCTGAAACAGTCAGAGCCGCCCCAGCGGGAAAATGAACCCTGGCCTCTCGCGTGACAACTGAGGTTACCAAACGCCACACGGTGGATGTGAGAGCTAACTGAGCCTGCTAGCTACTTGTGCATGCTCTTGTCAATAACATCTGCTTGATTATCCTCATCTCATTTTCCATCATTTAACATTGTATGCCTTAAGCATTATAAATTCACAGTTAAATATCTCTGGAGATTATCAGAATTTCTGCTGCTCTAACATATACAGACAGTGATGTCCAGATTCCAACCACTCCCTAGCTGATAAAGTTTTTATAATGTAGAGATACTCGAACATTTATGACTCTTATCTTAAATCTATGCTTGATTGATCCATCCATCATCGAGAAAATTTTCGTTCAGTGTACCCAATCCATGCCCCTCATTATTTCCTACATCTCAATACTGTCTCCTCTCAATCTCTCCTGCTCTCACAAAAGCAAGGCCAGTCTGTCTAAACTCTTGCATAGCTGAAGTTCTTGGCAAATCACTTCCGCACCGTTTCCACAGCTGTCATGTCGCTTCTGTTATGTGAATTGCAGCATTGTACATAACACTCTAGCGAGAGACGAATAAAGACTTGAAATAAATGTGGGGAATTCACAAACATTGGTCTTTTCCAATAAAGTCTCTTTTCTTCGATACTGTTCTGTGTATTTTTCATGAACCCATTGCTCAAATGAACTCTGGTCCATGCAAATCAAACACTTTACATGAGGATTGATAACCCAACCACATTATCTGATTGCATTAAGGCTTAAAGTTCCTCATGTTGGTATTCGGGCATGTTCACCTAACAAGAGTGACAGCTGCAGCACTAACTTAACAGTGTCAATGTAAAAGTGAATGTTAGTTTGTGCAATGCCCCAGTGACATGGGAGGATGGATGGAAATGAAGAATAGTGATTGGGAAAGGGAGAAACTTCTCCGATATTGGGTGCAGATAAAGTTTGAAGCAAAAAAATCATCACCTTCGAGAGCATATTAACCTTAAAAATCGATTGTTTCCTTTCTGCGTTTGTTTTGCAAGGGTTATATGGAGTAACATGGAACAAATGCGCATTACTGATACTCGGATTTGAATGAAGGTTGCTGCGGCCACAATGCAGTGGACGAGCATCGAAACGATCACATGATTAAATAACCAACAGTAAAATCAATAAGTGCAATGTACGAGGTTGGCGAGGAATAGCACCACATGCATAAGAGGATAACCTAATGAGATTGGGTTGTATCGTCATCTTCGATGTCCTCGGTGGCTGTGGAGATTCCATCATTGAGAATGTTGAAGACTGAGTTCGATAGATTTCAAGAAAAGATTAAATGTACAGACGTAGCACACAAATTGTTGAAATGTGGGTTTCAATGACAACGAAGTTTTACATCGTTACTTTACCAGTGCCTCGAGACAAGGTAGCAACTAAGGTTGCACACTTCAATCACACCGGTTCCCAGGTCTGGAATCAGAGAAAGTTAGTGACGCAATGGCGAAGATCCGATCGGAAATTGAGAGTGAAATGAACGCGTGAATTTCTCCTCTTTCGGCCAGTGACCAAGTCTGTAAGCATGCAGTCCTTCTATGAAGGCAGAGAGGCGCGTGAAACGCCCAGGCTGGGAGCTCCAAACTAGGCCGGCGCAACTTCTGTTGACATGTAATAGGGAGCTGTGGGAAACGAGGCTGGGAGATCTAACCTCTTCTGGATACACTTTAATTGACATGGCGCAGGAAACTTTGGGTTGATGGAACGTATCCTGAGCGATTTTAATCTGAACTGAAATAGTTTTTAGTAGCATACATTTTGTGGATTGAGGGAGGATTTGTCCCAGGGAATTGTCACAATTATAAATAAACATTTTGCAAAGACTGAACTCGTCTAGGACTATCTGTGCATTGTGAAATGGGCGAAATATCACTGCAGTATGACATTTCTCATATTCTGACTCTGCAGTGGGTTAATTTTCTGGAACGAATTTTAAAAATATTTTATGTGTTATTCAACTCTCTGCTAGCTTGTTCTGGTCTGGTCATTGATGTAACATAAACAACCGAAAATTGATATGATGTTGGGATTCGGTTCGAGGTTCCCTCGAATTACGGAAGAACAATGGGAGAGCAGAGGTGAAATTTTTCGGAACAGCAGTGATCAAATTGAATGAATGGGCAGGCAGAGGGTGAAAGGAAGCTTCATGGGGATAAATGTCTTTTCTTTGCCAATGAAACTACCTGCGTCACAAAGTGCCTCACCTGGACTGACAGGAATGGAGTTTATAAGTCCTTCTCCATAGAGTGAGGCGGGGAGAATGTAAACACAGCAAGCTCCAAAAAAAACAGAAATAATTGTTCTTTTCTGAACCTCAGTCCTGGACTGACTAAGATGACCTTTGGAAAATTATTTTGCACCATGTCAGAAGAGGACTTACAGATTCGACCACGGAAACCAAATTACATATCAAGATAAAGTCATACCACTTTATTCGCAACAACCCCCCTTTTGACACATGGTCCTCACTGTGTGTTAATTGGCATGGAATGGGAATAATGATCGCGTTGACAGGGTTTACCAATGGGGCCACACCACACCCATTCCCTCATTCTGCACCCTGCCATTGTCTATTCACGCTTGTCCTTCGGCGTGGCCTGCGACTCGACCTCCCAGAAGTCTGCTTTGGATTACAAATATTTGACGTACACATGTCAACTGATCACTTGGCGGCTGCTGGGCTGCCGTCCTTCCCGCTGAGTTTGCATTCGCATTGCCTTGATAAATGGAATCGTACTTTTTTGTGTGGGCTTCACATTTAGTCGGTAGGACCTCTTCCAGGAGGTCAGAAGTCAGGCCACGGTGTATTTTGGGCTTTCCAGAGTAGGTCAAGAAGCCCCTGTGTTTCCACAGAGTTCCATAATTATGTACAACCCCGTATGCATATCTGCTGTCGGTGTAAATATTCACTATCCTTCACTCAGCCATTTTACATGCCTCAGTCAAGGCAATCAGCTCCACTGCTTGAGCTGACAGATGACAAGGGAGTGATTCCGTTTTGACTACCTCATGAGTAGTTACGACAGCATACCAAACACAATTCTGGCCTATCCGTTTGCTCCTGAATGCTGACCCATTCACAAAAAAAAAAACGCCATATCCTGATTCTGAGTTTGTGAATCCTGCACGTCTGGTCTTGGGCTGCAAATTCTATTAGTTACAGCGACACAGTCATGTGAATCTCCGTCTCCTTCTGTGGGGAGAAGGCTAGCCGCATTACGGACGTTACATCTCGTTATTCTAATGTTAGGCATTTCCAATAGCACAGTATTGTTTCTGAGCCAACGTGCAGCCGACATTTGTGCTGTGTTTTGCTCGGAAACCAGCAGGATGCATGTGGGACCAGGAGGGTTAATTATCCAAAGCCGACTGTGTCCCTGGACGCTACAACAAACTTTTTCAGCTGCAGCCACCGCTCGCAGGCATACAGGCAATCCTGCCGCTACGGGGTCTAAGTTTAGCCAAAATGTAAGCTACATGCCTCAATTTTCCCACATTATCCTGCATCAGCACAGATGCCATGCATCTACTCTTTGTACCAAAGGCTTGTTTGGATTCGGAATCCCCAGTGTAGGTATGGTTTGGAGCGCGATTTTCACTTCAACTGGTACGGTCTCTGGTTCTGCATCTCCTAGTCATTGGAAATTTCATTTCGGGGGCCTCAAGGGTTGTATAATGTGGGATAAAAATTCTACAGTAGGAGTGCATGACCAAAAAGAATAGCAATTGTTTCTTCGTGTGAGGCTTTGGAATTTGCTGGATTGCTTGAACTTTGTTTTGACCAATGGCCTTCCCTTGTTCAGACAAGAAGTGACCTAAGAACTACACCTGTTGTTGCACAATTTGTAATTTTGCGAAAATAGCTTTGTGCCCATTCCTGGCTATATGGCAGAGCAACACAAGCGTATCTTTCTCACATTGTTCCTCTGTGGGTGCTGCTGTTAAGCATTCATCTACATACTGCAGACGCGCTGACGCCGGGGTTAAAACAAGAATCTCCAGACTCCAGCATCGAGCCCCATTAATTATGGCGGGGGACTCACAGTCATCTTGACAAAGTTGCTTGAATGTATACGATTTGCCTTTGAGTGGAAAAGTGAACTAGAAGTGACTTTCTGGGTGTACTGGTACACGAAAGAAGACATTTGCTAAATCCATAGCAGAGAACCACTTACTGTCCGGTGGAATTTGAGCTAATATAGTACAAGGATGAGGAACATTTGGGGCGGGTGGAACAACAGCATAGTTGACTACCTGCAGGTCTTGAACAAAGCTCCGTTTCCTGATTCACCTGGAATGTTTGCCTTTTTGACCGGAACAATGGGGGCTCTCACCGGTGATTATCCACAAAGAATTATCACTAAAGCTTTCAGGAGTATCCTTTGAGAGCCTCAGGTTTTAACGAGTCTTGTGTTCTGCAAGGACGATACTCAGACTTCCGGGCTATTCTTATGGGGTTCACAGCTTCGTATGAACCCCACATCACGTTTGCCTTTTGCCCTGCACTCAGTAGGGACCCTTCTTAATCTTGGGTCCGAGACATCTACCATAGCTAATCGCCAGGCTACCCTCTTGGCGGGGTTCACCTGGACTGCTCTATCTGCCTGAGTTAGCCAATTTAGTTTCTTCATATCTGTCCTTATATCTCATTGAATCAGATACGAACATCGTCGCTGAAGACACAATCTTTCATTTTTTTGTGCCTGCCGTACCCATCGTCTCAAATCCTGCCACCTCTCGCTGGATGCCTTCGCCAATGGTACGTGAGGAAAGGTGCCTTCCACATCAAAAGGATAGGGTCTACTTGCCGTCACAGATACTTTGGATAAGTTCTCTCGTATCACTCCTGATGCATCCACTGCATCGACTTTCTCAACTGTGTTGATTTAAGGACTGACTCTGTTGCTCCTGTATCTACCAAAAAGGTAACTAGCTCACCTTCCACAAATGATGCATTTTCCCTTGATGCTAGAATTCGCTTCTTCTTATCAACACCTCAAGTTCAGGGGCCTGAAACATTCGAGTTACTTTCCAGATACGGAGTTTTTTTTCTCATTCCTTGACTGTTGATATGGTAGTTTACTGGCCTTGTAAGTCTGCTATTATTTCGGCTTAACTTTACTTTTTTTTTCAGTCTATCTGCAACACTTGCCTCTTCAAAGTTAGGTACTTACTTATTTGTTTCCCTGTGCTTTTATTGGTTTCAAAATAAATGTTGATTTTCCATTACAATGAACATCATATCATTTTACAGGTCGCGGCAACAGCCAGGGCCGAAGTGCCTGTACTGCATTGTAACGTTATATGTTTTAAGTTACATTTCCTGCTGGTTTCCGATATCTCTCCTTACTGTGGAAGCTTCTCGTCACATCTTCCAGAGATTTGTCTGCACTTCATTTAATCGAGGCAACTTTATTTACTGCTCAGAATGTGACCTTTCTCCAATGGAGAGAGGAAAATAGTGTCGGTGACAAAGCTGAGATCACTTATATTTTGTCCAGAATCAACAAAACTATCCCGATCTTCCAGTCTCCTGTACTTCAACATTACAACGTGTTCCCACCCTTCTGGGTCTCTGTCTGTATTCCTGATGAAGGGCTGTTGCCCGAAACGTCGATTTTACTGCTCCTCGGATGCTGCCTGAACTGCTGTGCTTTTCCAGCACCACTCTAATCTAGACACTGTGTTCCCATGCAATTATTTCAGTTTCTGGTCTGCTGCTGTGCTCTTCAAGACACAACACAATCTGGAAGACCGGCAACTCATTTTCTACCGACAGACCATGCAAACATTAGGACCCAACATCGAGTTCAATCATTGTAGAAACCGTCCGCCCTCTTCCACATTCTTCGTCCACCCGCCCTTCCCATCAGTTCCGAAGACGGTTCATTGGACTCGAAACGTTAACTTTCCTTTCTATTCAGAGATGGACAAGAGCTGTTAATTTTGTTCACACCTTTTGGCTTTCCTCCTGAGAACTTTGCTTTTCCGTTGTAATCGACAGACTGCTGGAAGCGTCTGATTTCAGGAGGAGAATTTCACTGGAGATGAAAAGAATGGCAAGGGCTGGACCTCTCCCATTGTGAAGGTACACGAGCTAGGCTGGGGATGTTTATCTAACCGCAGAGAA
>NW_025209537.1:10837-12689 GCF_004010195.1 Chiloscyllium plagiosum
TCTAGTACTAATCGATTTTGTGTCACTGCTTCCTAACCGCCATTAACTCAGTGTTAATGAGTGCTAGGCCTTCCTCCGTCTCATTTGCAAATACACCATATGCGAGGATGTTCTGCGAGTGTGTACCCATTCCAATGCAGAGGGATGCCCCTTCGAGTTCGGCGATTGCTGCCTTTTAGGGCGAACACTGTTGTGTTGGTGGACAGTATCGCGGTGTAGCAGCACCTCTTTCTCCCCGGGGGATTGGTGGTACCCTTTCTCGCCACCTGCCCATATTAAACCTGCCATCCTGATTAGATTAGATTAGATTACTTACAGTGTGGAAATAGGCTTTTCGGCCCAACAAGTCCACACACACCAGTCGAAGCGCAACCCACCCATACATTTACCTAACACCTAACACGACGGGCAATTTAACATGGCCCATTCACCCGACCTGCACCTCTTGGTGACTGTGGGAGGAAACTCACGCAGACAGAGGGAGAATGTGCAAACTGCACACTGTCAGTCGCCTGAGGCGGGATTTAAATCGGATTCTCCAGCGCTGTTAGGCAGCAATGCTAACCACTGTGACACCGTGCCGCTCATGGTCTGACCATTGAGAAAGGAACAAGCTATATTTATGGTCGTATCATTTTCGTATGTTGCTGTATAAGAGTCATTGTTCAAGTACAGCATCAGGCTACACTGGGAGATACCCAAAATGAGTCTCCCCCGATTGGTGCAAATACCCGTTTCTCCCCTGCAATCCACTGTCTGGAATGCTGTGGTCGGTAGCGTGTCAGGCTTGGGGCTGCAGTTAGCCTGGAGTTCGGGTGGTGACACGAGATTTGCCCAAATTGCCCCCCACTATCAGGATCAGGCTAGTCGCCTCCCATGGAAGAAGACAGCTGGCATTCCTCGCCAGGCTCTCAGTGATTTGCTGGGCAGTCTACCTTTGGGCTGTGTGCAAACATATCCAACAAGTGTAGCCAAAGTCTAATCTCTCGTTTTGTCTTATGACCAAAGCACATGTTCTGTTCCCTTCACATCTAGCAATGGCCCTTCGCAGCTCCCAACTTACTGGCGTCGCATTTATGCCATTTATCTACAGCAGGCAAATTCCTCTCCTGCTTTAAATTCGCCCTCTAGCCATGGCCGTCTCCCTTCGGGTTCGGGTGTGTCATTAATGACCTTTGCCCGGCTTGGGGTTAGGTCCATGATCTGGTTTGATTGGTTACCATGCTCCAGTGCTCCTATCGTCTGTAGTACATTCTGCACTGCATCTCGGAGGGCGGGGTTGGGGCGACTGCACCACTATATTCACCTGTCTACTGATTTCGGAGAAGGATCTATCTATTCCACACCACGAGACTCCCTCATTGCTCTTCTGAGTCTTACTTTGATCATAGAATATTTATTTCCCATGTCAGGTGCCCCTTTTGCCGTGGTGGCTACTACTAAGTGCCAGTCACCGGCGCAGCATGGATCCCTGCATAGATCTAAATGTGAGTATTATATTGCGCAATACCTCAGTGAAATGGGAGGGCGGACGTTTAGGCGAGTTAGTTCTTGTGGGAGGGAGAGATTTCGCCGATAAAGGGTGGTTATGATATGTGAAACGCAAAGATGTGAGACAGTGGGTGTTTGAAGAAGGAAACTTATCACCACGTAGAGTATTTTCATGTAAAACAAAGATTGATTTTCTCAGCGTTTGCTAAGCACATATTACATGGAGTAAAACGGGAAAAATGCCAATTGCTGTCACTGTGATTCGAGCAGAACTTGCAGTGTTGATAATGCCAAGGAACAACCATTTCATGATCCTGGCGCCACATGGAAAAGCACGATGCAAAAAGCAATAAGGATCGGG
>NW_025209537.1:12791-16956 GCF_004010195.1 Chiloscyllium plagiosum
ACAGACGCGCACACAGACACCCACACACACCCTTATAGACACACAGACTCCCACACATGCACCCCCTCACAGACTTAAGACACTCTGCACTCACCACACACACACACACACTTTCTCACACTCACAACCCCCACCCCAGACACACACACAGACAGACAAAGACCCACATGCACACATATACATTGTGTGTGGTGAATTTTTTTGGTACTTTCAGAGTTACATTGCATTTTGCTCAAAAACCACATAGATTCATGTCGACCTCTGAGCTCAAAAACTGCTTGAATTTATGTAAAACTCTGTTATTTCACTTTTTAGATTGGAATCAATCTAAATATCAGGTCATACACAGAGAACACAGGGGGCTAACACCATCAATATATTGTCTTGCTATCACCATTGTTAACAGCTAACCCGAGAATGCAACTTTTAAAAGTAAAGGAGTTTGTGATTTACACATGAAAGAAGTGAAACTATCACTGTATTCTAACAGATGAAAGGCTTAACAGACAATCAATTCTTCAATGTATAATTTCAGTTACATCACACTGCAAATTTTTGCTATAAATTCTGTGTTACGATCGAGCCCTCCACAATCACCTGATGAAGGAGCGTCGCTCAGAAAGCTAGTGTGATTCCAAGTAAACCTGTTGGATTATAACCTGGTGTTGTGTGATTTTTAATTTTGTACACCCCAGTCCAACACGGGCATCTCCGAATCTTGTCAAACAGTGACTGAGATGTGGGAACTCAGATTCGGTTAAATATATAGCTTCTATGTCCGGAGAGACTGTAGAGATTGCAACACTGATATTGTAGGATATTACGTTTGCAGTTATCTACAAAACTTCAAAGGGTCATGGGATACTGCAGGGTATTGCTGAAATGTATTTCTCAATAACATTGTATTTTAACATCGGTTGCTTCACCAATTTCCTCAATTATTGACGTAATCATATAATGGCATGTCATATAATCCCAGTTCAAGGGCGTGGAATCAGAGAAATTGAGTCGCAGTGCACCCAAAACTAATTGGAAATGGTAATGGCATTCAGCGTGAGCATGTGGCTACGAAAATGCAATCGGTTAGTGTAATGCCATTCTCTGATGATACAGAGGAGCGTGAAATATCGAGGCTAAAATCTCCCGCCTTAACGACAGCGGCTTCAATTCTCACGCATCAAGAAGCAGTGGGACATCAGGCTGGGAGGTCGAGTTTCACCTGCAAGAACTTGTATTGACATGGAAAACGGACCGTTGGGACATCAGCTGGTCGAATAGATAGTCAACTATTTTAATCTTTAGTAAGTAGTTTTCAGCAGGATACTTGTTTGTGGACTGAAAGAATATCTACAACTGGGACAGTCTAAATTACAAAGAAGAATTCTGCAAAGAGTCAATTCTTGGAGAAGCATCTGTACAGAGTGATGCAGAGGAATGTTTACGTCATCTGCCGTTCTTATATGGTTGACTTTGCACTGGATTAATTTCCATGAAGGGATTTTTTTCCTCGGTTCACAGTATTCACTTTCCTGCATACTCGCAAAAGTCGTTACTGTACTCGAAACCTCTGAAAGTTAACTGGTATATACAATGTGGTGATTAGGCTCACGTTCACGTCAGTTATGCTGAAGAAGTGGATTCGAAATTCATCTGATCAGCAGTGATTCCATTAAATGACTGAGCAGACAGAGTGTGAATGGAAACTTCATGAGGACATATGTGTTTTTTTTTGGAAAATTCGCTGTTTGAAAGGTGATGAAGATTAGACTGAAGCAGTGACAGTCATTATCTTTATTGCTTGTTCAACTGGTGAACATGACTACTATTAACCGTGTCCGTATTAGCATCACGGCTCTTAAGGCTGCATATGTGCATCGGGCCAATGGCGTAATGGATAACGCGCCTGATTACGGATCGGGAGACTGTAGGTTCAAATCCTACCTGGCTCGCAGGCAAAGAAGACTTTAACCCCGCTTAAAAACTGATTTTTCTAAAGCCGAAATAAGTTTTGAGCTCTTCATCTGTGGGTATGAGAATGCCTTCATTAAATGTCCCCGAGAACATGAGAGTCAATGTTCCAGCGTCATCACAGGAGGGAAGCCGAATAGTCGCACACGTTGCTCATGGGCACCTTTCCATTTCATAAAGCCACCGATCGAATAACTGTTGCTCGCGGGAATGCTCGGCTTTGAGCATTTTTCGAAACTCTTTGGCCAGTGGAATTATAGAAGAATGAAGGGTTAACTGTCCAACTGATCTTTATAGAGAGTGAGTTCCAGAGTCGACCACCCGCTGACTGATAAAGTTTTCCTACCAGTCTATTCAAAGCTTTCTGCATCTTATCTGAAATCTACAAAACCTGGTGATCGAGCAAGAGCAAATGTTTCCTTCATCTGTAATTCCTTGCTCCTCATTATTTCGTACACGTCAATCATGTCTCCTCACAATCAGCTCTGCTCTGATAAAAACAACATTTTGAAAGTCTTGTGTTCACTTAAATTTCTTGCCTGTTTTTAACAGTTCGGTGAGTGGAGTAGTCCAACTGATAACATTCAGCACAAACTTGCAATAAAAGCCACTCAATGTGGGGAACCGTAGTCCTGCTCTTTTCATCAACAATGTGTAAAAGTCCCCTGTAACTTTCGATTTCGCATCCCGTGGGGATTTTTGTCCGTGTTCAACAACATATCCCAGGAAGGTGACTTTGGCATTTGCAGATTCACTTTCAGCTAGGTTTACAAACCAGTTTGACTTCCGAATTCGATCAAAACAGCTCGATAAATGCTATAAACATTCAATCCACGAGAGACTGAAAGTCACCAGGCACAATATACACAATCTGTTGCGTATTCGGCAAATACCCTGTCAGTTAAGCTCTGAAATGTGGCTGAAGTTGTTTTCATACAAACGGCATTACTTTAAATTTCTGCAGGCCAGTTGGCGTTACAAAATTGCCTTTGATCTTTCTGACAAAGTTCACTACCAGTAACCTTTGAGGAAGTCCAACTTAGAAATGTGAGTTGCTCCTCTAATCTTTTCCACACAGTCCTCCAACTGCAGATATGTATACGCATCAGTCTTTCTAACAACATTGATTTTGTGATAGTCCACATATAACTGTTGGGTCTTTTCTGACTTTGGCACCATGATGATGGGTGAACTCTATTCATTGAAACTCATTCGGTTATGCCGTTTTGGTGCATACGTGACATCTCCTTATGAACTTGTACAACTTTAAAGGGTTATGTCTGCAAGGATGTTACAGAGTCAGAACAGCATCTCCTATCTTTACATCATCTACAATTAGATTATTAATTCCCAGTATATTTCAGCAGATCTCCCCATGCAAGAGTAATAACTCTTTCGATTTTCTTCTGGAAGATAACTGAATAATTTTACCAATTTTGGACAACATTTGCATTGTCCACTTTTATTTCTGGTGCGTCCAATGCAGAATTCCCTGACATTGGTTCTTCCCAGTGTGTCGTAGTCAATAACGCATTCTACTCTTGCGTTCGTTCTCTGCCAAAATACCGTTAGAGCATATTCCCATCGCACATTCTATGAGATTCCTTCATGACTGGAGTCCCTATCAAGTAGCTAACCACACTCAATTTTCTCTCCATTTGATAAGGTCTTTTAAACCTTGCTTTAAAGTTTCATCGATTAATGAATTTTAAATAATTGCATTCTTCCCAGCGGCAAAATTGTGATTTTTTGATTTTTAATACATTTCCTGCTTCGCCATTTGCTGCGATACTTTTAAATACTGTCTCGACAACTCCCCAACATTGCTTAGTTCAACTCTAAAATTTGACACATCATCCAAATGCGTCGTCTCTGTAATCTGACTTATTAATTTTTCCTTAATAAATTTTAATGGTCCTCTTACTTTATGCCCAAAATTGGTTTCAGATGGACTTAGTTTGGTAGATTATTTTGGTAAATCTCAGATCGCAAACAGCACTGACGCAATTCCCTTATGGAAATAATCTGGCTACTCCGAACCATAAAACCTCAACATAGTCTTTAATAATTGACTTTCCAGTGCACCCTGTGATTCTGGATTGTATACAGTAGATTTGAATCGTTTTATTTCCAAGCTATCTATACACTCCTTGAAAAGTTTGGTCGTGAAGTTTGACCCTTGAGCTAATTGTATCTC
>NW_025209538.1:0-947 GCF_004010195.1 Chiloscyllium plagiosum
AAAACAAAGATGAATATTTGGGGAGGGAGTGAGTGTTTTGTCCCGATGGAAGTCAATGTGGGCTGGAGGCCATGGATGTGAGTGGGATTTGGTGAGAATGGGACACGGAGCAGTGGGATTTGGGAATGACGTACAGTGTGTGAAGGAGGGAATGTGGGAGAGGAGATGGAGTGTGTCGGAGTGGCTGAGATAGGGATAGGGATGGGGTTCGGTGGTGGGACCTGGATGGTCATAGCCATTACCAGGATCCTTCAGTCAAACACAGAGGAATCAACTGATCCCCCTTTGGGAGACGCAGAGTGGACAGGTGATCCCTGCTGATATCCAATGTGCACACACAGTGATCAAGTGCTCACACACAGGAGGATCCCACAGTAATGGACAATGAGGACGCCCCCTGGAATTAACTTCCAAACACTGACCGTGGGAAACTTGGTGATCACCTCTAACAGTGCCTTGTTTTACCCTCACATCAGAACAACACATAACTGACAGTGCAGCACGCCCTCAGCACTGACCCTCCGACAGGGCCCAGTCCCTCAGCACTGACCCTCCGACAGGGCCCAGTCCCTCAGCACTGACCCTCTGACAGTGTGGCACTCCCTCAGCACTGACCCTCTGACAGGGCCCAGTCCCTCAGTACTGACCCTCTGACAGTGCGGCACTCCCTCAGCACTGACCCTCCGACAGGGCCCAGACCCTCAGCACTGACCGTCCGACAGGGCCCAGTCCCTCAGCACTGACCCTCCAACAGGGCCCAGTCCCTCAGCACTGACCCTCTGACAGGGCCCTGTACCTCAGCACTGACCCTCTGACAGTGTGGCACTCCCTCAGCACTGACCCTCTGACAGTGTGGCACCCCTCAGCACTGACCCTCCGACAGGGCCCAGACCCTCAGCACTGACCGTCCGACAGGGCCCAGTCCCTCAGCACTGACCCTCTGACAG
>NW_025209538.1:1449-4118 GCF_004010195.1 Chiloscyllium plagiosum
GACAGTGCGGCACTCCCTCAGCACTGGCCCTCCAACAGTGCGGTACTCTCTCAGTACTGACCCTCCGACAGTGCGGCACTCCCTCAGCACTGACCCTCCGACAGTGCAGCACTCCCTCAGGGCTAACCATCTGACAGTGCGGCACTCCCTCAGGGCTGACCCTCTGACAGTGCAGCACTCCCTCAGGGCTGACCCTCTGACAGTGCAGCACTCCCTCAGGGCTAACCATCTGACAGTGCGGCACTCCCTCAGCGCTGACCCTCCGACAGTGTGGGACTCCCTCAGTACTGACCCTCTGACAGTGCAGCACTCCCTCAGCACTGATCCTCTGACAGTGTGGCACTCCCTCCGCACTGACCCTGCGACAGGGCCCAGTCCCTCAGCACTGACCCTCCGATAGTTCAGCACTCCCTCACGGCTGACCCTCTGACAGTGCAGCACTCCCTCAGTACTGACCCTCCGACAGGGCCCAGTCGCTCAGCACTGACCCTCCAACAGTGCGGCACTCCCTCAGCACTGACCCTCCGACAGTGCGGTGCTCCATGTTATAATATATTACCAGCTCCAGCTCCTGTATCGTTCCGTCTCTGACCTCTCTAGGTCCAGTATCGTGCAGACAGCTGTGGGAATGATTAGGTCAATAAATGATCCCAGTTACAACTTGAAATCCCAAAATAGCTGAGGAATCCTGCGAGCGATCTGCCTGGATCCTCCTCCCACTCTGAGTTTAAACTCTCTGTTTTCCTGGGGGCCGTGGGAGCTGTACTGAGCAACTCCCCTTCAATGGTAATTCACTCTGAGAGTAGCTGTTCCTGAAACCCAACCCTGAGCCGATGGGGAGTGCGAGGATGGCTTTGAAAGTGTGAGCTGTACATCCAGCTCCCAAACTCTCGGTACAGGGGGGAGGACAGAATCACAGGAGTTACCTGATACCGAGTCAGTTTCGGTTTGAAATATTTGACGGACGGATTGAATCACTTCACATCTGGAGAGTGAGCTGCTCAGTCCTGGACTGACATCCCGAACATCCTTCACAAGATCTCTCCCAATCCAAAACTCAGACTATTTATAAACAGATTTATTGCGGGCCAGTATCAGGTATCTGAGAGATTTTAACACATGCCTCACCAGACAATATAAACAACTCTGTCAAACCATCTCATCCAAACATCGACAGCATTTCAAAGGGTCAGTGCTGAGGGTCGGAGGGTCAGTGCTGAGGGACTGCCGCACTATCGGAGGGTCAGTGCTGAGGGAGTGGGCACTGTCGGAGGGTCCGTGCTGAGGGAGTGCCGCACTGTCGGAGGGTCAGTGCTGAGGGAGTGCTGCACTGACGGAAGGTCAGTGCTGAGGGAGAGCTGAATATATTTTGACAGCAAAGCTCTACCACCTTCCCAAATGGAGGTGAAGGATCCCACGCTGTGGTGTGCAGTACCAGCTGGGGATTGCGCTGCCGTGTCCTGAGGCCAATCATTCTTTGACGTTTGTGTCACATGTCGACGGGGCAGTTAAGAAGCTGCTTCGAACAATTGCCTTCATTGCTCAGGCCTTTGGGGATGGGAGTTGGGACGCCATGTTGAGGTTATGTTGGTGAGGCCCTTTCTGGTGTATTGTGGGTGCAGCTGTGGTCACTCTGCTATAGCAAGGATATTATTAAATTTAAGAGGGTTCAGGAAGGAATTTACCAGAATATTGTTGGGTTTGGAGTTATAAAAATACATTGGCTAGGCTGGGATTTCTGTCACTGGAGAATAGGAGGTTGGAGGGTGACTTTGTGTCATGAGGAATACAGAGAAGGTGAATAACAAGGGGCCTTTCCCTTGGGTGGGGGAGATTAAAACCAGCCGGTGTATTTTTAAGGTGAGAGGAGAGAGCTTTAAAAAGGACACGAGGGGCCACGTTTTTACCCAGAGGGTGGTTCGTGTACGGAATGATCTTCCTGAGGAAGTGGGGGATGTGGGTACAGCTAACAATGTTGAAAAGCCTTTTTGATAAGCACATCAATAGGAAAGGTTTAGAGGGATATGGGCCAGGAGCAGGCAGGTACTACTCACGGAATAGTTGAGTTGGGATTCTGGTCTGTGTGGACTGGTTGGGCCAAAGGGTCTGTTCCGTGCTGGATGACTCTATGGCTCTGTGA
This sequence comes from Chiloscyllium plagiosum, assembly GCF_004010195.1. Lineage (NCBI taxonomy): Eukaryota > Metazoa > Chordata > Chondrichthyes > Orectolobiformes > Hemiscylliidae > Chiloscyllium > Chiloscyllium plagiosum. The sequence continues at coordinate 3,590 of NW_025209538.1, forward strand.
TTGGTGTCACTGACAAACCAGAGCTTCTGCCCATTTTCATCCAGCTCATTGTGGGATCTTGCTATGCACTGACTGCTTCGTTCACTGCATTCCAACATTACTTCCAAGGTACTGTAATGTCAGCAAGGGCCTCTGGGTGGTCTGCAGTCTCAGAAGGTGCTATACGAATGCATTCTTTCTGTTCATTGAACTAACATCAAGGAAACAGGCCTCTCGGCCCAACGCCTTACCCCTTTCTCCTCTCCACCTCACCCCGTTACCTGTCACACCATTCTCCCTCATCTCGTCCTTCAGTCCACCCTTTAAACACTCTGACACGCTCTGTCTCAGTGTGGGAGCCCATTCTCCTTCTGTCCACACTGTCTGGGCCAGGACTTTTCCCCTGGGTCAGGTCATTGATGACCTTTTTTCATACGAATGGTCTGGACTCACACCCACACCCACACACCCACACATACAGACACACACACAGACACACACACAGACACACACACACACACACACAGACACAGACACACACACACACACA
>NW_025209538.1:4580-12338 GCF_004010195.1 Chiloscyllium plagiosum
CTCTATCTCCGTCTCTCTGTCTCTCTCTCTGTCTCTCTGTTTCCATCTCTCTCTCTCTCTCTGCCTCTCTCTCTCTCTGCCTCTCTCTCTCTCTCTGTGTCTCTCTGTGTCTCTGTCGCTCTGTCTCTGACTAGTCACTTGCTGATGCCAAGTGCAGTGAAGGGTTAAATCAAACCTCACCCAGAAATGCAGGATCCTTCCTGGAGACGGCTGCTGGTCACCGTGCAGCGTGGAGGGGTCTGACCGTTACTGGGGAGTAGTGCTGGGTATTAGTTAGTTTCCAGTGGCATCCTCGGGCTGTCACTGCCTCAGGCCCAGGGGAATATTTCATCCTGAGAGGCACAGACACCGACTGACAGCACGCTGTCCCAGAGAAGAGCAACTTGTCGTCAGTGGGGGGAGGGAGTTGTTAAAACTCACTGGGAGGATCTCTCCCCTTTCTCTCACCACCTCCTCCCACTCTCAGTCCCAGCTTTAAATACTTTTCACAACTGCTCACACCGAGACTGAGAGTCTGGACAGGAACATGCTGATTTTGTCTGGGTGGGGGTGTGTGTTTTCTTAATGCTTTTTTTTTGGCACTTTCTCAAATCCTTGTCATGGAATCTTTCAGCGCGGAAGGAGTCCATTCCGCCCATCTCATACCTGCTAGCTCTTTGACAGACGTGTCCAAATTGTGATCGATTTCCCCGAGAACCCCTGTACTTTCTTGATTCCCCCTTTTCTTGACTCATTCTCCAACTCCCGTTGTCAAAAGCCCTGGTTGTATCCGGTTCCACTGCCTGTGCCCTCTCAGGTAGTGTGATCCCCACTCTCTGGGGAACAGAGTCATTCTCCCACTCTCCTTCTCAGGAGCCTTTGTAAACTCTGTGTCCCTCCTGTCACTGGAAACACCGTCTCCTTCCTTATTCCACTGAACGAGATTGGATCCTTGGATTTGATTTCCCTCTGTCCAGCTCTGAGGAGCGACTCTGCAACTGGCCTGCACCAGCTCACCCCCACCTTCTCCAGGGACAACCAGGGATGGGCAATAAATACTGGGCCCAGCCCGTGACACCCAATGCCCGGCGAATGGATTCCAATCTGTTCCATGTTAATAGAAGCCCCCTCCATCTCTGGTCCCTCTCTGTCCACATTCAGGGCTGTCAGAGGGTAGTGATATTGTCTCTGGGTTAGTAACCCACAGCCCTAGACCAATGTTCCGGGGTGGGTGGGGGGAATTCAAATCTGACCAGTCAAACTTCAATTCAGTAAAAGGTTGGCCTAATTGCTCACTGTCTTTAATAAAATAAAACACCCCTAATGTTCTTTAGGGAGGGAAATCTGCTGTCCTTACCCGGCCTAGCCCACGCGTGGGTCCAGACCCACTGCAGTTTGGTTGAGTCTGAAGTGGCCAGACAGAATGAGGGGCAGTTAGGGATGGGCAATGGATGTTGGCCTTGCTGGTGACACCCAGATTCCAGGGCGTGGCAACTTGGAGCAGGAGTAGGCAATTCGGCCCTTCCAGCAGCTCCTATACTTCACCTGATCATGGCTGATCATATCCTGGCCTCAGCCCCACTCCCCTGCCTGCTTCCCGAAGACCTTTATCCTGCTTTTCATCAGGAACACACCAATTCCTTTCTTAAACCTGTTGATTAATTCTGCCCCCACTACACTCGGTGCGGGGGGGGGGTTCACAGATTGCCAACCCTCTGAGGGAAGAAGTTTCTCCTCATCTCAGTTTTGAACCCCCCCCCCCGTCCTACTCTATAAGTCGGTTCCAATATAACACAATGGTTCCATTCTTGTGTGATCTCCATGTTATATTAGTTTAAATGCGTTAAATGCAATTGTGTTATAACCAATACAGGTTAGGAAATTGTGGTCTAAATTCTTCCATCGCGTTGAGGCCAATCGCGGTGAAGGAACACACGTTATAGCAGAACTAACCGTACCTATGACCTCTTGTTTGAGACTGTCCTACCAGGAGGAACATCTGTCCAACATCCACTGTTAGCATTTTATAAACCTCAATCAGGTTCCCCCGCTCATTCCCCAGCAAGTGGAAGAACAAGCCGTTCATTAGCTCCACATCCACCAGGCCCTTCCATCCCTGGTGACCCTCCTCTGAACCACCTCCATCCGCCCCCCCACCCCCCACCACCGGTAAGGAGACCAACGCTGGACACAATCTTCCAGGAGTGGTCTCACCAACGCCGAACATAACCTTGTGACTTTCAGAGTCCAGTTCTATTTCAATAAATGCCAGGATTCCATTTGCGTTTCTGATTCTAAGCTGGGAGAAAGTGAGGCCTGCAACTGCTGGACGTCAGGGTCGAGAGTGTGGGCGCTGGAAAAGCACAGCCGGTCAGGCAGCATCCGAGGAGCAGGAGAGTCGACGTATCAGGCATTAAGAATAGGGGGCCAGCTGAGCAATAAATGGGAGGGTGGGGGTGGAGCTGGGGGAAAACCCACTTTCTGCGATGCATGCACAAGGATACCCAGACCCAGCTGAGGAGGAAGTAAACCTTCCCCAACACCTCGCCCTCCTTCCTAGAGTATGGGTCCTGGAAATGGACACAGTACTTCAGCTAATGCTGACTCAGTGTTTAATTCAGGCTTAACATGATCTCCTGAAGGTCTCTATTAATGAAATTCAGGATTCAATATGTTTATTAACAGCTTTGTCATTAATGCTGCTGCTTTCAGGTCCTATGGGTGTAACACTAAAGCCACCAGGAGTTTCTTAGACCCTGAACATGACACACATCATTGGACTGTGGGAGAATGTGCAATCTCCACACGGACAGTGGGGAATTGAACCTGGGTCTGGCACTGTGAGGTAGCAGTGCTAACCACTGGGGTACTGCCCTGGCCATGATAAACCATCCTGTAGTGTCCAGGGATGGACAGGCTAGGTGGATGAGCCAGGGTGAAAGTGGGATTACAGGGGTAAGGTGGGGTCTGGCACTGCTCTGGATGCACTTTGGAGGGTTAGTGCAGACCTGATGGGCCAAATAGCCTCCAATTCTGCCCTGGAGGGATTCCAAGATTCCATGAATGTTGGTTGAAGTTATGATTCGGAGATACTAGTGTTGGACTGGGGTGGACAAAGTTAAAAATCACACAACACCAGGTTATAGTCCAACAGGTTTATTTGGAAGCACGAGCTTTCGGAGCGTTGCTCCTTCATCAGGTGACAATCATCTGTTGAAGGAGCGTCGCTCCGATAGCTAGTGCTTCCAAATAAACCTGTTGGACTATAACCTGGTGTTGTGTGATTTTTAACTTTGTTGAAGTTAGACAGTAAGATGCCTCCTCAGAGGCCCCCGTCAGGTCAGTATTTGAATCAGGTTTTACACGCAGGATTCTATCTCCACTCCAGTTTTGATGAGAGCTTATTTGGTGCAGTGGAAACGTCCGCACCTCTGAGACAGGAGGCCCACCTTGTCCAGAGGTGTGTTATGACATCTCTTTGATTAGAAAATCTCAATGAATGCAGCGATAATGGTGACTGATTGGGCCTGAACCTGAGGAAAGGACTGAGTATGCCCCAGCCCGTGGGAAAGCACCAGGGATTTTACAGCTGCTGCGACAAGGCCGATTCAGAAAGGGACAGTCTCCCTCACTCCGTCCCCAAACAGGCAGATGCTCAGAGAAGCGAGAAGGACAGGTTCACACAACAACACAAAGGTGGCTCTGTGTGACAGCAGCAGCACACACCCAGCAGGAATCCCTGAACCTGTTCATCCACTTACTCATCTTGACAAAAGCTTCGCAACCCCTCCCTCTCATAGAAACAGTTCCACTGATCACCACAACCCGCTCACCCGGTGGGTCAGTGCTGAGGGACTGGGCACTGTCAGAGGGAGCAGGAGGACAGCACTCTATTGGGGATATACTGGAGGGAGCAGGAATGCAGCACTCTATAGGGGATATACTGGAGGGAGCAGTAGGGCAACACTCGGTTGGGGATATACTTGAGGGTGCAGGAGGGCTGCACTCTACTGGGGATATACTGGAGGGAGCAGGAGGACAGCACTCTATTGAGAATATAGTGGAGGGAATAGGAGTGCAGCACTCTATTGGGGTATACCGGAGGGAGCAGGAGGGCAGCACTCTAATGGGGATATACTGGAGGGAGCAGGAGGGCAGCACTCTATTGGGAATATATTGGAGGGAATAGGAGTGCAGCACTCTATTGGGGTATACCGGAGGGAGCAGGAGGGCAGGACTCTATTGGGGATATACTGCAGGGAGCAGGAGGACAGCACTCTATTGGGGATATACTGGAGGGAGCAGGAGGGCAGCACTCTATTGGGGATATACATGAGGGTGCAGGAGGGCAGCAGTCTATTGGCGAGATACCGGAGGGAGTACGAGGGCAGCATTCTATTGGGGATATACTGGAGGGTGCAGGAGGCCAGCAGCACTCTATTGGGGATATACCAGAGGGAGCAGGAGGACAGCACTCTATTGGGATATACCAGAGGGAGCAGGAGGACAGCACTCTATTGGGGATATAATGGAAGCAGCAAGAGGACAGCACTCTATTGGGGATATGCTGGAGCGAGCAGGAGGGCAGCACTCGATTGGGGATATACTGGAGGGAGAAGGAGAGCAAAACTCTATTGGGGATATACTGGAGGGAGCAGGAGGGCTGCACTCTATTGGGGATATACTGGAGGGAGCAGGAATGCAGGACTCTATTGAGGATATACTGGAGGGAGCAGGAGGGCAGCACTTTTTTGGGGATATACTGGAGGGAGCAGGAGGGCAGACTCTATTGGGGATATACTGGAAGGAGCAGGAGGACAGCAGCACTCTATTGTGGATATACTGGAGGGAGCAGGAGGCCAGCAGCACTCTATTGGGGATATACCAGAGGGAGCAGGAGGACAGCACTCTATTGGGGATATACTGGAGGGAGCAGGAGGGCAGACTCTATTGGGGATATACTGGAAGGAGCAGGAGGACAGCAGCACTCTATTGTGGATATACTGGAGGGAGCAGGAGGGCAGACTCTATTGGGGATATACTGGAAGGAGCAGGAGGACAGCAGCACTCTATTGTGGATATGCAGGGGGCGAACAGCACTCTATTGGGGATATAGCAGAGGGAGCAGGAGGGCAGCACTCTATTGGGGATATACTGGAGGGAGCAGGAGGCCAACAGCACTCTATTGGGGATATACCAGAGGGAGCAGGAGGACAGCAATGTATTGGGGATATACTGGAGGGAGCAGGAGGGCAGCACTCTATTGGGGATATACTGGAGGGAGCAGGAGGACAGCAGCACTCTATTGGGTATATACTGGAGGGAGCAGGAGGGCAGCACTCTATTGGGGATATAATGGAGGCAGCAAGAGGACAGCACACTATTGGGGATATGCTGGAGCGAGCAGGAGAGCAGCACTCGATTGGGGATATACTGGAGGGAGAAGGAGAGCAAAACTCTATTGGGGATATACTGGAGGGAGCAGGAGGGCTGCACTCTATTGGGGATATACTGGAGGGAGCAGGAATGCAGGACTCGATTGAGGATATACTGGAGGGAGCAGGAGGGCAGCACTTTATTGGGGATATACTGGAGGGAGCAGGAGGGCCGACTCTATTGGGGATATACTGGAAGGAGCAGGAGGACAGCAGCACTCTATTGTGGATATACTGGAGGGAGCAGGAGGCCAGCAGCACTCTATTGGGGATATACTGGATGGAGTAGGAATGCAGCACTCGAATGGGGATATACTGGAGGGAGCAGGAATGCAGCACTCTATTGGGGATATACTGGAGGGAGCAGGAGGGCTGCACTCTATTGGGGATATAGTGGAGGGAGCAGGAGTGCAGCACTCTATTGGGGATATACTGGAGGGAGCAGGAGGACAGCAGCACTCTATTGGGGATATACCAGAGGGAGCAGGAGAACAGCACTCTATTGGGGATATACTGGAGGGAGCAGGAGGCCAACAGCACTCTATTGGGGATATACCAGAGGGAGCAGGAGGGCAGCACTCTATTGGGGATATACTGGAGGGAGCAGGAGGGCAGCAGTATATTGGGGATATACTGGAGGGAGCAGGAGGACAGCAGCACTCTATTGGGGATATACTGGCGGGAGCAGGAGGGCAGCACTCTATTGGGGATATACTAGAGGGAGCATGAGGGCAGCAGCACTGTATTGGGGATATACTGGAGGGAGCAGGAAGGGCAGCACTGTATTGGGGATATACTGCAGGGAGCAGGAGGGCAGCACTCTATTGGGGATATACTGGAGGGAGCAGGAGGGCAGCATTTTATTGGGGATATACTGGAGGAGCAGGAGGGCAGCACTCTATTGGGGATATACTGGAGGGAGCAGGAGGACAGCACTCTATTGGGGATATACTGGAGGGAGCCGGAGGGCAACACTCTATTGGGGATATACTGGAGCGAGCAAGAGGGCAGCCCTTATTGGGTATATACTGAAGAGAGCAGGAATGCAGCACTCTATTGGGGATATACTGGAGGGAGCATGAGAGCATCACTCTATTGGGATATACTGGAGGGAGCAGGAGGACAGCACTCTATTGGGAATATACTGGAGCGAGCAAGAGGGCAGCCCTCTATTGGGTATATACTGAAGAGAGCAGGAATGCAGCACTCTATTGGGGATATACTGGAGGGAGCAGGAGGGCAGCAGCACTCTATTGGGGATATACTGGAGGGAGCAGGAAGGCAGCAGTACACTATTGGGGATATACTGGAGGGAGCAGGAGGGCAGCACTCTATTTGGGATAAACTGGAGGGAGCAGGAGGACAGCATCACTCTATTGGGGATATACTGGAGGGAGCAGGAGAACAGCACTCTATTGGGGATATACTGGAGGGAGCAGGGGGGCAGCACTCCATTGGGATATACTGGAGGGAGCAGGAGGGCAGCAATCTATTGGGGATATACTGGAGGGAGCAGGAGGGCAGCAATCTATTGGGGATATACTGGAGGGAGCAGGAAGGCAGCACTCTATTGGGGATATATTGGAGGTAGTAGGAGGGCAGCACTCTATTTTGGATATACTGGAGGGAGCAGGAGGACAGCAGCACTCTATTGGGGATATACTGGAGGGGGCAGGAAGGCGGCACTCTATTGGGGATATACTAGAGGGAGCAGGAGGGCAGCATTTTATTGGGGATATACTGGAGCGAGCAAGAGGGCAGCCCTCTATTGGGTAGATACTGAAGAGAGCAGGAATGCAGCACTCTATTGGGGATATACTGGAGGGAGCAGGAGGGCAGCACTCTTTTGGGGATATACTGGAGGGAGCAGGAGAGCAGCAGTCTATTGGGGATATACTGGAGGGAGCAGGAGGGCAGCACTCTATTGGGGATATACTGGAGCGAGCAAGAGGGCTGCCCTCTATTGGGTATATACTGAAGAGAGCAGGAGAACAGCACTCTATTGGGGATATACTGAAGAGAGCAGGAGAACAGCACTCTATTGGGGATATACTGGAGGGAGCAGGAGAACAGCACTCTATTGGGGATATACTGGAGGGAGCAGGAGGGCAGCAGCACTCTATTGGGGATATAATGGAGGGAGCAGGAATGCAGCACTGTATTGGGGATATACTGGAGGGAGCGGGAATGCAGCACTCTATTGAGGATACACTGGAGGGAGCAGGAATGCAGCACTCTATTGGGGATATACTGGAGGGAGCAGAAGGGCAGCAGCACTGTATTGGGGATATACTGGAGGGAGCAGGAATGCAGCACTGTATTGGGGATATACTGGAGGGAGCAG
>NW_025209538.1:13039-16958 GCF_004010195.1 Chiloscyllium plagiosum
GAGGGAGCAGGAGGGCAGCACTCTATTGGGGATATACTGGAGGGAGCAGGAAGGCAGCACTCTATTGGGGATATACTGGAGGGAGCAGGAGTGCAGCACTCTATTGGGGATATACTGGAGGGAGCAGGAGTGCAGCACTCTATTGGGGATATACTGGAGGGAGCAGGAAGGCAGCACTCTATTGGGGATATACTGGAGGGGGCAGGAAGGCAGCACTCTATTGGGGATATACTAGAGGGAGCAGGAGGGCAGCATTTTATTGGGGATATACTGGAGGGAGCAGGAGGGCAGCATTTTATTGGGATATACTGGAGCGAGCAAGAGGGCAGCCCTCTATTGGGTAGATACTGAAGAGAGCAGGAGGGCAGCACTCTATTGGGGATATACTGGAGGGAGCAGGAGAGCAGCACTCTATTGGGGATATACTGGAGCGAGCAAGAGGGCAGCCCTCTATTGGGTATATACTGAAGAGAGCAGGAATGCAGCACTCTATTGGGGATGTATTGGAGGGAGCAGGAATGCAGCACTTTATTGGGGATATACTGGAGGGAGCAGGAGAACAGCACTCTATTGGGGATGTACTGGAGGGAGCAGGAGAACAGCACTCTATTGGGGATATACTGGAGGGAGCAGGAGGGCAGCAGCACTCTATTGGGGATATAATGGAGGGAGCAGGAATGCAGCACTGTATTGGGGATATAATGGAGGGAGCGAGAATGCAGCACTCTATTGGGGATACACTGGAGGGAGCAGGAATGCAGCACTCTATTGGGGATATACTGGAGGGAGCAGGAGAACAGCACTCTATTGGCGATATACTGGAGGGAGCAGGAGGGCAGCAGCACTGTATTGGGGATATACTGGAGGGAGCAGGAATGCAGCACTGTATTGGGGATATACTGGAGGGAGCGGGAGTACAGCACTATTGGATATATACTGGAGGGGGCAGGAGGACTGCATCTATTGGGGATATACTGGAGGGAGCAGGAATGCAGCACTCTATTGGGGATATACTGGAGGGAGCAGGAGGACAGCACTCTATTGGGGATATACTGGAGGGAGCAGGAGAACAGCACTATTAGGGATATACTGGAGGGAGCAGGAGGGCAGCAGCACTGTATTGGGGATATACTGGAGGGAGCAGGAATGCAGCACTGTATTGGGGATATACTGGAGGGAGCAGGAGAACAGAACTCTATTGGGGATATACTGGAGGGAGCAGGAGAACAGCACTCTATTGGGGATATACTGGAGGGAGCTGGGGGGCAGCACTCTATTTGGGATAAACTGGAGGGAGCAGGAGGACAGCATCACTCTATTGGGGATATACAGGCGGGCGCAGGAGGGCAGCACTCTATTGGGGATATACTGGAGGGAGCAGGAGAACAGCACTCTATTGGGGATATACTGGAGGGAGCTGGGGGGCAGCACTCTATTTGGGATAAACTGGAGGGAGCAGGAGGACAGCATCACTCTATTGGGGATATACTGGTGGGAGCAGGAGGGCAGCACTCTATTGGGGATATACTGGAGGAAGAATGAGGGCAGCACTCCATTGGGGATATACTGGAGGGAGCAGGGGGGCAGCACTCTATTGGGGATATACTGGAGGGAGCAGGAGGGCAGCACTGTATTGGGGATACACTGGAGAGTCAGGCCAGATCGTACTCTAAAGGTTCCCACTGAAACGAGACCGTGAGAACTGAGAATTGGCCAGTGTCAAAGACAAGCGATAGTTTTCCACATTAGATGCTGCCTTCCAGCTATCAGGATATTCTCGGTCCTAATTGTATATCCGTTGTGTTTTATTATAGAAGGGCATTAATTGGAGTTTTATTTGAGCATGTGTAAGAAGACACTGGGGAAGAATTGCTCACTCTAGCCTTGATTGTCACTGGTTCATTGGCCACGTGGGTGTCTTTCCTGATGGTCGCATGTTAATAAATTTAGTTTCACTTGGCGTTTTCACTGTATCTTGCACCTACACACACATAAACATGAGTGCTGAGGACAAAAATAAGCACTGGGTGCGACTTTTGTAGCACAGTATTCGTGTCCCTATCCCTGGAATGGAAGGTCCTTCCTACCCTGGAGGTCTGACCTAACACATCGAAACAGGTCAATGATGTTTTTTATTGTTCCAAAGAAACACTTGCTGAGAGTGTAGTGGGGTTGAGTTAGAAGGGATTTGCTTGTAACGTTTCATATAGTTAAATAAAATAACAAAACGTTTTCACACAGGGAAAAGACAGCCTGGAAACGTAGGAAAGCGGTTCAATTGAGGGATTCAAGAGAGCATTATATTATTATTTGGATAGAAATAGTGTGCAGAGCTGTGGGGAATAAAGCAGGAAATTGGCACTGGGTGGTGAGCCAGTTCAAGCATGATGGGCCAAATAGCATCCTTCTGTGCCATAGCAATCCTGTGACTCTATGACATAAGACTGAGTAGAGTTTGGCTAAAATATTATTCTTTACTCCTGTTATTTTAAGAGTATAACATCGTGGAGGAGGGGGCAGTCCTGTGGTACATTCACACACACATATCCCACCCACTTCCCCACATCAATCCATCCCTCTCCCACAATAATTACATCCTAGGCTGCCACATGTAAAAGATACTCTGACTACTTTGGGTTAAGAGTCATTGGTACACTTAGTGAATACTGTTTCTGTGGTCAGAACTGTCTGAATTTTAATGGTGTACAAGATGTTTCCTGTTCTGCAACAGCATACAGTGAATGTGAGAACTCCTGATGCCTACAAAAGTGCCATCCACAGTGCCCCACACACAGGAGAGACCCTGCCATCCAACATGCTCACCCTGCCCAGTTCACAATGCCACTGCACACTGAGTGTGTGAACACTGGCCCGTGGAGCCGTGTGAAAGCTCCACTTTGACCTTTCATTCTGCAGAAGAGCTGGACCCATTGCAGATGCTGTGTACAGCTTATCCCACATGGGGTCACACTATCAGGGTGACTCCTGTCTTTGGTAGCAGAGGTGACTGAAGCAAGTCTGATCAGACAGCTCCAAGTTGACATGAACCTAAATTGGTCGAGGCAAGGGGCAGCTGAGGACAACATCCACCTGCAATGTAGTGACCCCTCATAAACCTAACCTTCGCACATCACCAGGAAGTCCTGAAGGTTGCCTTTCATCCTGAGCATCACTGAGCTTTCCGAATTGCAGAAGCTGCTGAGACACAGTCCAATTCCAGGGGAATAATTTCCTCATTCCTGCTAATCTCTGGCCTCAATGAACAATGGAAAATCGATTTTCCACAAAACACAGAAAATACAGACTGACAAAAGCAACCATTGTACTGAGCAAAATGTCATTGCAAGGACAAAAAAAAAGCTTTATCTCTAAATAGCAGTTTATACAATAATCACCATTCTGGATCTGCAGGGATTATATGGAGATCTGCCTATAGAACATGTAGTCAGTGTTGGGATCAGCTCAGAGAAGCTCTGGTATGTGGGAGGAGCTGCCTGGCATGTGGCTGAGGGAGGCATTGTTATATCCAGTGTGTGACACACCGAGGTTAGCCAGAGTCACGGTTATTGAGAGGGGACTGAGAGGCAGTAATACTGTTCACTCTTACTGAGCACATGCTGAGAGGCAGTAATACTGTTCACTGTTACTGAGATCATGCTCAGAGGCAGTAATACTGTTCACAGTTACTGAGAGCATGCTGAGAGGCAGTAATACTGTTCACTCTTACTGAGCGCAGGCTGAGAGGCAGTAATACTGTTCACTGGTACTGAGAGCAGGTAGAGAGGCAGTAATACTGTTCACTGTTACTGAGTGCAGGCTGAGAGGCAGTAATACTGTTCACTGGTACTGAGCGCAAGCTGAGAGGCAGTAGAGTCATCGAGTCATAGAGATGTACAACATGGAAACAGACCCTTCGGTC
>NW_025209539.1:0-6148 GCF_004010195.1 Chiloscyllium plagiosum
CACGCATTCACTCTTTCTTGCACCGACACACACTCTTGCATACATGTACTCTGTTTCTCTTATGCACACACTCACTCTTTCTTGCACCCACACACATTCTCACACGCATGCACTCTCACACTTACTTGTACCCATAAACACTCTCAATCACATGCACTCTCTTCCTCTTATGCACACACACACACTCTTTCTTGCACCCACATGCACTTTCTAGCTCTTACACACACACTCTTTCTTGCACCCAAGCACACTGTCGCACACATGCAATATCTTTCTCTTACGCACAGACACTCACTCTTTCTTGCCCCCACACACACTCTCGCACATATGCACTCTCTTTTCTCTTCCACACACACACACAGACTCTCTCTTATTGCATCCTCACACACTCTTGCACACGTGGTCCAGAACTGGAGGGCATACTTTAATGTGAGGGTGAAAGATATGAAAGATACCTAAGGGGTAACGTGTTCACTCAGAGGGTGGTACATGAATGGAATGAGCAGTCAGAGGAAGTGGTGTAGGCTGGTATAATTGCAAAATTTAAAATGCAGCTCGATTGGTATACGAAAGGGAAAGTTTGGAGGTATATGGGCCAAGTGCTTGAAAAAGAGACGAGAGTAGGTTAGGATATCTGGTCGGGATGAATGGGTTGCACCAAAGCGTCTATTTCCGTGCTGTACATCTCGATGACTGTATGACTCCGCGATTTTGTGACTCACTCTCGGATATCTGTTATTCTGTGTATAAACCACCACCACAAACCCCTGGATTAGATTCCAGTCTGTAACTCACTCCTGGGTATCTGGGATGCTGTATATAAACCACCCGGAACCCCTCAATTAGATTCCAGTCTGTCCCTCATTCCTGTGTATCTGTTATTCTGTATGTAAATCCTAAACCACTCGATTTGATTGCAGTCTGTCCCTCACTCCTGGAGATCTTTTATTGGATCTGTGAAATGATCCTTGTTGGATGTTAGACCGAAGACAAGATAAACTAAATGGTAAAATGTTACATTGGGAGCAGGAACACAGAAAGCTCCTGCTACATTTCTGTTCTGTTACATATCTCCAAGTTTCAAATTGGGGCTGAATTTCTGTCACAATGTGGAAAGTCTCAAAAGCTGTTTACTGTCCTGCATGAATGCATTATCAAAACATGAAGTCCCTTGCAAGATAGGAAATGGAGACAGCTACTGGAAGGTGTTTATCTCTGTGTGTGTGATTCTGTGTCTCTGTCTATGTCTGTTTGTGTGTGATTCTGTGTGCCTGTGCAATGTTAAATATTTTCAAACTGTATTGATGTTGCCAGCCTCTCTTGTTTTTCCTTATTTATAAACTCAATGCTATCGCTGTGCTGATATAAAATGTTGGCTGTCGACAAATCTAAGATGTCTGCCTGACTGATTTGTGTCAGGAATAATTTCAGCAAGGGAGAAGGGGCATTGTGTCAAAAGCCATTTCCATTCATTGATACTAGCAGAGATAGGAAATGGAGACAGCTCTTTGAAGGTGATTAAAATGCAAATCCCAGAGCCTGTTTACAGTGAATGCGGAGAGACAATGTGACATTTCAGTAAGGTCTGCCTTACTTTCCAAGCTCCTAATATATGAGAGAAACATAATATACAAAACCTGAAATAGCTCAGCCACTGAATTGTAGTTTCGCAGCGTTGGATAAGAATTCTGCCTGGCTAGGCCTTATCCCAAATTCAAGGGTTTCTCAAATCCCACACTGACCTTCTGTGGGTTCAAATTGTGTGTTGTCTACAAATAAATGAAAATAAAGCACCTGCTATGAAACAAAGCTCCTTCTGGAAATTTGTGTATCTGTTGGTTTAAGTATCTTTCAAAAGGAATGAAGATAAATGAGACAGTGAGAGATAGGCAGCACTGTAACCAGAATGGCAGTGCATTATAAAAGGTATATTAAAATCTTCAGTGAAAGGGGAAAAACAGAGGAGGATAGTCCTCAAACTAGGATCGTTGGGAGTCAGTAAAGTCGTATAGTTTGTGACCGCATTACGTTTGTGTGAGTCAAGATTTGAAACCACTTGCCTCTTGTCCACTTTGTGACTCATTCCCAGTTACAAGTCATTCCACATAAAAAGCTTCACATATCCCTCCATGAGATTCCAGGCTGTAACTCACTCCAGGCTATCTGTTATTTTGTACATAAAGACACCCTAAACCGCTCCTTTAGATTCCAGGCTGTAACGTACTCTGGGGTATCTGTTATTCTGTACATAAGACACCCTGAACACCTCGATTAGATTCCAAGCTGAAACTCAGTCTGAGGTATCTGTTATTCTGTATATAAACCACCCTGAAACCCTTGATTAGATTCCAGACTGAAACTCACTCCGGGCTATCTGTTATCCTGTGTACTAACCTCCCTGAACGCCTCGATTAGATTCCAGGTTGTAATTCACTCCAGGTTATCTATCATTCTGCATATTAACTACCCTGAAAACCTCAATTACATTCTAGGCCTTTACTCACTCCGGGCTATCTGGTATTCTGTACATAAACCACCCTGAACTACGCGAATAGATTCCAGTTTGTAATTCACTCCGCACTATCTGTTATTCTGTATATAAACCACCCTGAACCTCTAGATTATATTCCAGTCTGCAACTCACTCTGGGGTAAATGTTATTCTTTATATAAACCACCCTGAACCTCTCGATTTGATTCCACTTCCTGTCATGTTAAGTTCATGTTCCCAGCATAATCTAATCTCAATAATGATCAATGTATCACGAGTCCTCCTATCTGCTGGCTGTACGATCATCGTAACTTTCTGATGTTTATGTACAAGACCAGCCGTAGTCTCTGAACATTACTGTTTCAGTATTTCTTACCATTTTACACAGAAACATTGTGCTTTTTCTATTCTTACTGTAAATCACGTTCCAGAATATTCTCTTGCACCTGCCAATGTTTTCAATATAATTCACAAAACACTGATAGCAAAGTAGATGACATGATGGGATGTAGCAAACTGCTACACTCAGTACCTTCATGTTGCAATGTAATAATATCCAGTCAGAAACCTGCCCTGGGTCAGCGACAAAACCTCCCTGGGTCTGGAAGTGGGGACTGGGCAGAGAACGGGGTTTTCGTCTGTCACTGAGTTAGTTTGGAAATCTGTGCTGCACATGGACATCTTCACATTATATTCAGTTTCTATGTGTGGATGTGTGTGATGGAGAGAGTTTAAACTGAGTTTAACTCTGTGTCTCTGCTTAGGGATTCCCTTTCCTTCAGATATTTGACTGCAACATCATAGAAAGTGTGCCTGTTTCTCTCCCACCTTTCAAAACACATGGAAACCTCCACATACAGCAATTGAATCCTGTCTGACTCAGCTCATTGTTGAGTTGGTCCATGGTGGGTACTTTCTCCTCTGCTTTCTCTCTTCTCATATCCCGTTGGTCTGTCTGTAAATCACCCAATCCCCTCAATTTGACTCAGTCTGCAGCTCACTCCTGGGTATCTGTTATTCTACACATAATCATCCCAAATCCCCTTGATAAAATTCCAATCTGTAACTGACTCCAATTTTTAAGGGACTCTGTACATTAGCCACCTCAATCTTTTGATTAGATTCCAGTCTGTATCGCACTTCTGGGTATCTGTAAGTCTGCATATTAACCATCGATTCCAAACCCTGTTAAAATTGCCCATAGTGCTCAGGGATGTGGAGGTGAGGTGCGTTCGTCAGGGGTAAATGTGGGGAAATGGGTCTGGATGGGTTATTCTTCTGAGGGTCAGTGTGGTCTTGTTAGGCTGAAGGGCTTGTTTCCCCACTGTCGGGATTATATGAATCACCCGGATACCTCTTGATTAGATTCCAATGTGTAACTCACTTCCAAGTACGTGTGACTCGCATTTGTCAAAAACACCCCAAAAACCTTCAATTCTATTCCACTTGATGGAGTTTAATTTACATCAACGCAATGTGCTGCATTTTGGGAAAGAAAAAAAATTAGCAGGACTTATACACTTAATGGTCAGGTCCGAGGGAGAGTTGCTGAACAAAGAGACTTTGAAGTACTGGTTTGTTATTCCTTGAAAGTAGAGTGGCAGGTGGATAAGATAATGAAGGCAGCGTTTGGTATGCTTTCCTTTATTGGTCAGAGTTTTGAGTATAGGCATTCAGAGATCATATTGCGGCTGGACAGGACATTGGTTAGGCCACTGTTAGAATATTGCGTGCAATTCTGGTCTCCTTCGGGCTTAGATTTAATGTGAGAGGGGAAAGATATGAAAGAGAGCTAAGGGGCAACTTGTTCACAAAGAGAGTGGTACCTGAATGGAATGAGCTGTCAGAGGAAGTAGTGTAGGCTGGTACAATTGTAACATTTAAAATGCAGCGTGATGGGTATATGAATGGGAAAGTTTGGAGGGATATGGGCCATGTGCTGGCAAAATAGACGAGGGTAGGTTAGGATATCTGGTCGGGATGGACGGGTTGGACCAAACGGTCTGTTTCCATGCTGTAAATCTCTATGACTGTATGACTCCGCGATTTTGTGACTCACTCTCGCATATCTGTGATTCTATATGTAAACCACACCAAAACCCTCGATTAAATTCCATTCTGTAACTCACTCCTGGGTATCTGGTATGCTGTATATAAACCATTAACTCCTCGATTACATTCCAGTCTGTCCCTCACTCCTGGGGATCTGATATGCTGTATATAAACCACAAACCCCTCGATTAGATTCCAGTCTGTCCATCACTCCTGGGTATCTTGGATGCTGCATATAATCACTGAACATCTAGATTTGATTCCAGTCTGTCCCTCACTCCTGGGTATCTGTTCCTGGATCGTGAAATGATCCTAGTTGGATGTTCGTCCGAAGACAAGATAAACTATTTGGTCAAATGTTACATTGGGAACAGCAACACAGAAAGCTGCTGTTTCATTTCTATTCTGTTCCATATCTCCAAGTTTCAGATTGGGCTGAATTTCTGTCACAATGGGGAAAGTCTCAAAAGCTGTTTACTGTCCTGCATGAATGCAGCATCATAACATGAATTCCCTTGCAAGATAGGAAATGGAGACAGCTCTTTGAAGGTGTCTGTCTCTCCGTGTGTGTGATTCTGTGTCTGTATATGTCTGTTCGTGTGTGATTCTGTGTGCGTGTTCAATGTTAAATATTTTCAAACTGTATTGATGTTGCCAGTCTCTCTTGCTTTTCCTTATTTATAAACTCAATGTCATCGCTGTGCTGATATAAAATGGTGGCTGTGGGCAAATCTAAGGTGTCTGCCTGACTGATTAGTTTCAGGAATACTTTCAGCAAGGGAGGGGGCAATGAATCGCCCATTCATTGATGCTAGCAAAGATAGGAAATGGAGACAGCTCTTCGAAGGTGATTAAAATGCAAATCCAGCGAATTTGCAGCGAATGCGGAGAGATCATGTGACATTCCAGTAAGGTCTGCCTAATATATGAGAGAATCATAATATACAAAACCTGAAAGAGCTCAGCCACAGAATTGTAGATTTGCAGCGTTGGATCAGAATCCTTCCCGGCTAGGCCTCATCCCAAAATCAACGGTTTCTCAAATCCCACACTGACCTTCTGTGCGTTCAAATTGTGTGTTGTGCACAAATAAAATAATGCATCTGCAATTATATAAAGCTCTTTCTGGAACTTTGTGTGTCTGTTGGTTGAAGTACCTTTCAAAAGGAATGAAGATAAATGAGACAGTGAGAGATAGGCAGCACTGTAACCAGAATGGCAGTGCAGTATAAAAGGTGTAGAAATATCTTCAGTGAAAGGGGAAAACCAAAGAGGATAGTCTTCAATTTAGAACCGTGTGGAGTCAGTAAAGCCGTGTAGTTTGTGACTGCATTACAGTGTGGTGGGTGTGGTGTGGACTGCATTACAATGTGGACGGCGGTGATGGACAGGCTGGGGGCAGTATGTGGACGGCAGTGAGGGACAGTCTGGGGGCGGTGTATGGACGGCAGTGAGGGTCAGGCTGGAGGCGATGTGTGGGCGGTGGTGAGGGTCAGTCTGGGGCCGGTGTATGGACGGTAGTGAGGTCAGGTTGGGGCGGTGTGTGGACGGCGGTGAGGGTCAGGCTGGAGGCGGTGTGTGGGCGGTGGTGAGGGTCAGTCTGGGG
>NW_025209539.1:6206-8306 GCF_004010195.1 Chiloscyllium plagiosum
AATGTGGATGGCAGTGAGTGACAGGCTTGGGGCGGTGTGTGGACGGCAGTTAGGGTCAGACTGGTGGCAGTGTTGGATGGCGTTGAGGGTCAGGCTGGCGGAGGTGTGTGGATGGCAGAGAGTGTCAGACTGGGAGCGGTGTGTGGGCAGCAGTGAGGGTCAGGCAGAGGGTAGTGTGGGAACAGCAGTGTGGGTCAGACTGTAGGTGGTGTGTGCACAGTGGTGAGGGTCTGGCTCGGGGCGGTATTAGACGGCTATATGTACCTTTCTTTGAATGCAGCCTTGAGGATTCCCCATTTTCATTCCTCATTTGACGATGGCCCTTTCAGATTCCTGCGCCAAGCTCCAGAATTTCCTCCTAAACCTATCCATCTCACTTTCCTCCCAAATACATTGACCATTCATGTGTCATTTATTCTAATGTCACCTTTTCTGACCTGGTTTCAAATGTGGCCTGTCATATCCCTATATTAATTGTCTAGAGGTTTACAGCACAGAAAAGAAAGGCTCTGTGTTCCATTGAGTCTGTGCCAGTAAAGAAAACTACCACCTAACTATCGTAATCAATTTTCCAATACAGTCCATCGCATAATCTGTCTTGGTATCGCAAACGTGCACCTAAATATGTATTAAATGCATTGGAATTTCTGTGTCTCGCACCCTTTCAGAGAGTGAGGTTCGTGCAACTGTTTTTCGATGATGACATCACCCACAGGAACACAGAGCAGCTGGGTCTGTGCAAACCAGAGATCGCCCACAAATTGGGAAGGATGGCAGGGACCCTAGAGGGGGCACAGGAGATTTACCAGTATGGTTCAAGGAATGGGGGATTTTAGTAGTGCGTTTTGGATTTTTTTACATTATTCATTGATATGATATCGGTGTTGCTGATCCATACAGAATATCGATCTACAATAGATAGACTCTCCTTCCCAACCTCCGGCGTTGCCTAGTCTGCGGTAACCTTCAGGTTAAACCACCACCACACATCTCTCCCTGATGAGAGAGCATCCCTATGGTCTGGTAGGACAATGCTGACTTTACCTTTTTTACACAGTGATGCCACTGTACCTCGGGGGTGAGGAGAGGGAATGTTAAAGGTGGTGGATGGGACACCACTCAGACACAATGCCTTGTCCTGGACGGTGTTCACTTTCTTTAATATTGTTGGGAGTTGCACTGCTGGAGGCAAGTGGAGAATGTTCCAACACAACCCTGATGTGTACCTTATAAATAGCAAACAGACATTGGGGAATCAGGGGTTTGGGGAAACTAAGATTGTTCTCCTTGTAGCAAAGGAAATTGAGGGTACCCTGTGAGAGAGGGGTTTACCAAAGTTACACGTTATAATAATAAATCTTACACCCATCAGCTCATTATACAAGGATTACAGGACACATTGAAGATTTAGGGGAGATCTATTGAGAAAATGGTCTGATTCAAAGGAGAACTTTTATGCAGCAAATGGGATTGAGCTGGAACACAACACTCACACACAATGCAAATATCCAGGTCCTGATGAATTGAGTAATTCAATCAGAGTTTGGCATTACAATTACTGAGATTACCATCTGAATGTCCGCCTGTAGTATCCTGTAATACAAGTGCATAAAATCCGTCACTATCAGTTCAGGTTAGAAACTCTCACTATCCCTTCCTCCTGGCCCAGGATGATTGTACACATTACCCCTTGTGGAGGTCAGCAATCATTTCAGGGGGAAATCTACGTGGGTTTCTATGAGTTTCCACCTTGGGAATCCACCAGAGCAGATCTTTGACACATTGGACAGAATGTTCTAAGATTCAGTGAGATGTGGAGAGCAGGATTTGCTTCCTTTTCTTTCCTTCCGTGCTGCCGCTGTGCCTCATCAATAAGACATGGGGTGTGAAAGCCTCACGCACTTCAGGGGCAAATTGTCTCCATTCTGACCAATGGGCATCAAGCTCCTCCCAGTCATTCAAAAGAGTATCCCTAAAAGGATAGCAACTGTGCATGCTTCCCACTGCCGAGGACTCCTAGTAAACATTTCGAAGAATTGGGGAGGGGAGGTGGAATCTGCCAGAAAAGGCATAACTGTAAAGTTCGAAGAGGATTGTGAA
>NW_025209539.1:12586-16978 GCF_004010195.1 Chiloscyllium plagiosum
ACAGAAATTTGAGGGTTCGTACATTAGGTTTACCTTACATGCGGAACAATGGTCGGCACAACATCTTAGGCTGAAGGGCCTGTTCTGTGCTGTACTGTTCTATGTTCTATGAAGTGTAGAAGCACTGGTTCAAGATATTGTGAGTAAATGAGTGTGAGAGAAAGTGGATACTTCCAAGTTCAGAATGAATTTATCTGGAGCTATTGAACAAAAATTATTAAGTTACGCTGTGGGGGACCGTCTGGAGGCCACCAAGTAGTGAAAGGCGTACAGAGATGGCAACGTGATAGTGTTGAGAAACTTGCATTATCCAGATGCAGACTGGGATACTGACCGTGTCTGGGCAGTGACGGATTGCATGGAGGAGAGCATACTGCAGAAGTATGTGCCCACCCCAAGAGACCATGTACTGTTGAACCTTGGAAAAGAGGTGGGGAAATTGGATCCAGTATCAGGCGGGAACATTTTCAGGCACGATGATCATTTAATTGTAACGTTCAGAATGATGGTAGAGAATACCATGCATTGACTGAGTTTGAGAAAAATCAATCGACTGGGAGCTGCCTTCACTGGGGCAATAATGAATCTGGGACGGTATGACTGGAACACCAAGTTTGTCAGAAAAAGAAAAATTGAACAATGGGTTCCTTCAATGGCTTGGCTCCGTTGGAGGAATAGTTCCTCACACAGGAAAGGGAGGGTAAACAAATCCAATGCTGCCTCGG
Organism: Chiloscyllium plagiosum; assembly: GCF_004010195.1. NCBI lineage: Eukaryota > Metazoa > Chordata > Chondrichthyes > Orectolobiformes > Hemiscylliidae > Chiloscyllium > Chiloscyllium plagiosum. Next base: position 13,312 of record NW_025209539.1, read on the forward strand.
TGACAGTGGAGCAAAAGGTTAAGATGAAGAAGAACAATTGAATAGCTGTCAGATAGAGAACAGAATTGTGAACCAGGAGAAATGCTGAACGTTTAGGGTAGAGATAGTAGAGCGGAGGGATTTATGAGGAAACGGAGAGCCAACATAAAGTTGTCACACCTCTAAGGGAGCGTGCGAAAAGATGGAGTAAGGCTGTTTCAACATTTGAAAGAGGATTTAAATTGAGAAGAAGGGGAATGGCTGGGTGTGAGATGAATACTTCATCTCTGTATTTACCAAAGTGGCCGAACCCACCCAGGCCATGGTGACAGAGGAGGAAACACTGTCTCTAGAAAGGTACAAAATTGATGAGGAATATCTTTGTGGCACAGGCAACAAACGTATTTCACTGTTTTCCCCTCGATATATGTGACATTAAATCATTCATTCATTCATGGAATAAGAGGGACTGTATCAATCTTGATACAAAATTGACTGATTGGTAGGAAATCGAGAGGAATGGTCACTAGATTTTTAATTCAGGCTGGAGAAAGATTTTCTGTAAAGTTCTGCAGGATTCAGTTTTGGGGACCTCATTCATTTGGTATGTATGAACGATGTACATCTGGTGTGCAGGGACCCTTTCAAAGTTTACAGTTGACACAGCACTTAAAGAAATTGTAACCTGTGAGGAAAACATTAGAGAACTCTAAACTTACATTACCAACTTCTTAGAAACAGTAGAGAGGTGATTGATGAGGTTTGGCACATTGAAACATGAGACAATGAAAATTTCCAGCACGAACATTAAAAGACAATATAAAATAGGCTGGAATACAGGAGCACAGGATGTGCAAAGATCATTGAAGTTTGTAGGACATTAAACATAGGCAAAGCATACAGTGTTCCTGTCTTTATAAATACTGATAGTTCAAGAGTAAAGAGGTGACGTTGAACTTGCATCAAACACATTCGCCTTCAACTGTATCACATGATCAGACAGATATGAACACATCGGAAAAGATGAAGAACTGATCTAAAAGAATAGTTCCAGGAATGAGTAAGATCAGATATGAAGTCAGACTGTTGCAACTGTTCTCACTGAAGTGAAGGTGGCTAAGAGGAGATCGGATGCAGTTTTTCAAACACATAGGCAGAATGAATAGATTAGATTGGATAAAACTGTGCCCACTCACAAAACGAGAGGACACAGATTTCAGTTTATGTACAACAGGAGAACTATGATAGAAGTAAGAACCTTTTCACTTGGCGAGTAGTTAGGATACAGTTGGATGTGTTATAAATGGATGTTCAATGGAAATGTTCAAGAGGGGATTAGATGATTATTTCGACTAAAAGAAACGTGTTATGGTATGGGGGAAAGCAGGAGATCACTACACTGTAATAAACTCAGATGAAGAGCTGGTGCAAACATCATGGGTCAAATGACACCCTTCTTGCCTTAAGATTTCTGTGTGGATTGGTGCGATGTCTCAAGAGTTCTCCAACTCTAATAATACTGTGTATCCATAACCTCATTGATCATGTGCGACCCATTTTTACCTCTGAAACGTCCGTCAGTCAAAGCACTACTCCTTATCTCTGTACATCATACAGGCCATTTTATAAACCTCCTTTCTCTGCAATCTCCTCTAAATACTCCCTCTCCATGTATTAATTCTCAAGGCCTGACAGATTTGTCTGTAATTACTCCGATGCATAGAAAGCTCCCAATCTTTACAATCTCCTCCAGCTCACACAATCATCAGTCTATCAATGTCACTAACTCCCTCCCGCCCTGATAATTCTCATGATCTCCATAACCTCCTCCAACCATTACACTGTTCATTATTCAGTGCACTTACTCCGTCCCTTACAAATCTGCCCATCACTTAATCTTTCTCAAGTCCATACAATTTTTCATGTTGTCTGACGTGCTCCAATGTGTGATCTGCTGTGTAAAATCCTCTGGTCCAGACCGCACTCCCGATTCTGTAACCACCTTCTGTCCCTACACAGGTCACTATCTCTGCAGCGTCCACATTCTAAATCCCACCCGATCTGTGGAAACACCTCCAGCTCTCCTTATTTTTGTAATCTCCACCAGATCAAAAGAACCCTCCATGTATCTCGAATCTTCATTAGCCCCTTCAAATCTCACTGTCTCTGAAATTCCTCCCGCTACTGCAATACTCTCCATGAAATCTTCCAAGAAAAGTCACATTCTTTTCAGGAGAACCTCGTCTTATTATTCTGCAGTGCCAATACAAGTTTTTTTTGTTTTGTTTTCTGCAAGCTCTCTATCTCAAACCCTTCACCTATAACTTCCTTATTATCTCTAATCTCATACACAAACTAGATCAGCCTGTGTGTCTATGACCTTCTCCAGGAGGAGGAATGACTTTCGGGCGTTTGGGTAGAGTTTGAGTCTGGAGGATGTCATAAATGTAAGACTGTTTGTAGAAAGTAGAGGATTTACAGAGATAGGAAGGGTGACAGAACATGAGGGATGTCACAGAGACTGATATTTGTCGGCACAGAGAAAATAATCTGTGGTTTGCCAGCTGGGTACTGACTGATCTGCCGAGCTTTTCAGGAATTTCTGAATTTCTTTAAAAATACATTCATTTTAACACAGGTATTTTGAATAAATTGAATATTTTATTTTTTAATGATGCATGACCATGTAAACATATTTCAAATTGACCGAGACCATTTTCTGCTAAGTGTATGGCTCTGCACATGACAGCAGCAATGACGCACTTACATGGAACAGGGAATATGATGGAGACATAGTTTGGACAATGTACAAGGAGACCTCACATGGTCCAGTTTGGGAGAGAATGACACTACTGTGTGATTCAGCTCAGAGAGAGAGAAAATGTAATCTGCCCGAGAAGGAACGGCGTATTGAACTCTCTCTCCTTCATTATTCCTCATCACAGCAATGTATGCGAGCTAATACAAAAGTTCTACAGTCATCGTTACCGTTCTTATTTTTAAAGAATCCCTGCACTGTTGAAAAAGGCCCTTCGGCCCAAAAGATCCATAGCAAACTTGCAAAGAGTAACCTTCCCAGACCCGTTCCCCAACATTTACCCTGACTAATGCAGCTAACCGAGAAATCCCTGAACACTACGGATAATTTAGCATGACCAATCCAGATAACCTACACAGTTTGAGATGTGGGAGGAAATTAGATCACCCATTAGAAGCTCACACAAAAAAGTGGAGAATGCGCAAACTCTACACAGATCGTCGCCTGAGGCTGGAATCAAACCCAAGTCTCTGGTGCTGTGAGACAGCGGTGCTAACCACCGTGCAACCCTTTGGGTGATTCTTGACCAGAATTCAATGGAATCTACTCACTGCCTAAAGCAAAGGGAATTCAGCCAAATCTAACTGTTCCAGGATGAAATTCCATTGCGAGTAGAATATCTTCAGAAGCAGAATCACATTTTGGACAATCTCTCAATTTTTCCTTTTGTCATGAGTTACACTAATATCTGGACAAAGTTCTTTCAAGTTAAAATTGCAGATTTGTGTGTGTGTGTATGTGTCAGTGTTTTTAGAAAGGGAAATGTTGATTATATATTTGCAATACCGAAACCGTTTGCCATTCATCCTTCCCTCATAGTTTGAGTAACATTGCTCTGAATCATGAACGCGTTGTTTCAACAAATTAAAG
>NW_025209540.1:0-1257 GCF_004010195.1 Chiloscyllium plagiosum
GGATTCTCTTTCACCCTGTTTGCCAAAGCTATCTCATGTCCCCTTTTTGCCCTCTTGATTTCCCTCTTAAGTATACACCTACTGCCTTTATACTCAGGATTCACTCGATCTCTCCTGTGTACACTTGTCATATGCTTCCTTCTTTTTCTTAACCAAAATCTCAGTTTCTCTAGTCATCCAACATTCCTTACAGCTACCAGCCTTTCCTTTCACCCTAACAGGAATATGCTGTCTCTGGACAGGTAGGTAGAGTACTTCTTAACTGTGAAAAAATCTTTCAAAAGGACCAAGTTGTCCTTGTTAATAAGTCACTGAACACTAACATACAGGTGCAGCAAGCTATGAGGAAAGTTAATGGCATGTCTCCGCTCGGTTTGTGAGTGAATCCTGCCCAGGCAGGTTCCCGGGGGCAGTGGGGGCGAAGGTAGAGGGGGACAATTTCAGTGACAGTATCTGTGGGACTGGGGGTGATGGGAGAGGGGTGCAGTTTCAGTGACAGTATCTGTGGGACTGGGGTTGATGGGAGAGGGGTGCAGTTTCAGTGACAGTATCTGTGGGACTGGGGGTGATGGGAGAGCTGAGGCCTCTCTGGAAAGTGAGATAAGTGGAGGGCTCAGCAAAGACTATTTAACTTTTAACGTATTCCTTTATTTTCCTAGTTTAAACCGTGAATGACTTTAATGTAAATTCTTACCTTATCTCTTTCTTTTTCTGTTATTGTATGGAGTAATGCTTCACTTCTTAACTCTTGTTTCTTTTCCTACTTTGTGTCTCAATGTTTTTATAACAAGGTACGTTATGTTGTGATATTATACACTTTTCACTGTACTCCTGTACTCCTGTACTCCTGTACTTGAGAAAGTCGCAGGTAGGTAGGATAGTGAATGCTTTCCTTTATTGGTCAGTGTATTGAGTACGGATTTGGGAGGTCATGTTGCGGCTGTACAGGACATTGGTTAGGCCACTGTTGGAATATTGCGTGCAATTCTAGTCTCCTTCCTATGGAAAGATGTTGTGAAACTTGAAAGGGTTTAGAAAAGATTTACAAGGATGTTGCCAGGGTTGGTGGATCTGAGCTACAGGGAGACACTGAACAGTCTGGGGCTGTTTTCCCCGGAGTGTCAGAGGCTGAGTGGTGACCTTATAGAGATTTACAAAATTATGAGGGGCATGGATAGGATAAATAGACAAGGTCTTTTCCCTGGGGTGGGGGAATCCAGAACTAGAGGGCATAGGTTTAGGGTGAGAGGGGAAAGA
>NW_025209540.1:1541-6071 GCF_004010195.1 Chiloscyllium plagiosum
GCTGCCAGAGGAAGTGTTGGAGGATGGTACAATTGCAACATTTAAGAGGCATTTGGATGGGTATATGAATAGGAAGGGTTTGGAGGGATATGGGCCGGGTGCTGGCAGGTGGGACTAGATTGTGTTTGGATATCTGGTCAGCATGGACGGGTTGGACCGAAGGGTCTGTTTCCATGCTGTACATCTCAATGACTGTATGACTCTGAATTCGAAAATCTAAATCTAGAACCAGACCTCATAATTTATACAGAAGGGGATGCCACTTTGAGTGGAGATGAGGAGAATTCTTTCTACAGTGAGATTGTGAACCTTTGGAATTCTGTATCTTGAGGACATGGATGTGTGTAAGGTAGAAATTAATTTTTTTTGTCTTTATGTTCCTTTTTCAAACCACTTTGGGGGAATAAACTCACAGAGAGTGGGGGAGGAGAACAGACTGGATTTTTAATATATTCACTCTTTGCTTTTTGTGCCTGTGTGTATTACCCTCCTATACTGCCTCCTGGTGGTGGCAGTAATGAGCTGCTTTTTGAACCGCTGCAGTCCATGCGCTGTGGGTAGACCCACAATGCCCTTAGGGAGGGAATTCTAGGATTTTGACCCAGTGATACTGAAGGAATGACAATATATTTCCAAGTCAGGATGGTGAGTGGCTCAGAGGGGAATTTGCAGGGGGTTCCCATGTATCTGCTGCCCTTGTCCTTCTAGATGGAAGTGGCCAGGGATTTGGGATGAGCTATTTGAGGATCTTGGGTGAATTTCTGCAGGGCATCTTGTAGTGGGTACATAAAAGCTGAAAGAACTGTGGATGCGGTAAATCAGAAACAAAAATGGAAATTGCTGGAAAAGCTCAGCAGGTCTGGCAGCATCTGTGGAGAGAAATCAGGTCAAGTGACTCTTCCTCAGAACTGTAGATGGTACACACTGCTGCTACTAAGCATCGGTGGTGGGGGGAGTGGATGCTTGTGGATGTGGTGCCAAGCAAGTGAGGGCTGCCTTGTCCTGGATGGTGTCGAGCTTCTCGAGTGTTGTCACCTCACTGAGGCGCAGTCTGAAAGGGAGCAATCCCTCCTTACATGGACCTGATGGTAATTTTTTCAAAGGGGCAACAAAGAGTGCAATTAGAGTTTGCCATTTGATTTGAGAAAGCAGACAGCTTTATTGGACAGTGTTTGTACACCCACTCGGGGAAGGGATAGTAGGGTTGCGAGCAGTGCTGACTTTTCTGTCAGTTTTGCTCACAGATTTCCGCAGTGATGGAGCCAGTGAATTGAGGAAACTTTGGGAGGTAGTTGTGGTTGCCAGACAGCAGTACACATGCTGAAATATTCCCCACACCCAAATTCACAGGGACATGTTTCACATTCCAGAGACACCTCAGCAATTCACACTCAGAGTTTCAGGAATGTGTTGAGATGGATGCAATTGCTCAGTGGCAAGTGGTTCTGTGGAAATCAGGACTGACTCAGAATTGACAGAAAACGCAAGGAGAATGCATCTTAATATCTGCAATAAGGGAACTTACAGCCCTGACCTCAGTTTCACTCTTAACAGAGTTGTTTACGTTCAGAAATTTGTGAAAATGCCCCAAGTGGAGAAATGCAGTTGAGCCCCTTGTGTACAGGAATCATGTGAACTCTGCTGGAAGTGCGGTCAGTGGGAGCTACTTAAACGCACATCACACACAACATGGTGTAGCTGAAAAGGTGTGGATTTCTAGAGCTGTAAGAACCAGCCTCCTGGGAGAAAAAGGGAGGAAGGAGTAAAAGAAATATCAGTTTTCAGTGTTGAATTACTGAGTGTGTCAAAACAGTTGCGCAGTTCCATTTCCTGCAGCTGTGGAAACGAAGGGAAAAAGGAGCTCAATCTGGAAATGTTCCACTCTGTGGTCAAAGCGATAAGAATAGCAAGATGCTGATCAAAATGAAATCATGAGAGAACAGGAATTGTAACTCTGCTCTCAGTGCAGAGGGAGGAGAGCTACATTACAGTCTCAATCTAGGATTCTGCAGGCTCTGAAGACACGTGCTGAACCCCATAGTAAGGTTATTCTGAACAGTATTTGTCTAACGTCAGAGTTGAAGAATCTCCCAAACCTACTAAGTTTCTCCAGAATTAGAAAGTCCCTACAGTGTGGAAGCAGGCCATTCAGCCCATTGGGTCCACACTGACCCTCTGATGAGTATCCCACCCAGACCCACCAAATTCCCATAGCTACCCCACCCTACCTACACATCCCTGAACACTGTCAGCAATTTAGCATGGCCAATTCACCTAAAACCCACGCAGACACGGGGATAATGTGCAAACTCTGCACACGGTCACCTGATAGTGGAATCGAACCCAGGTCCCTGGTGCTATGAGGCAGCAGTGCTAACCACTGGGTCAACGTGCCGCCTCACAGAGCACTGTTCTCTGTGTTTGCTTCAAATTTCCATCTCCACACTGTTTTCCCTTTAGTTAGGAGAGGGAGGCTATTAATCAGAGTATTGGCATGGATACATCGATCCGAATTTTCAGTTTGGACAATGGGAGGATGATCACGTCAGAGATGGGACTGTCTTTGACACAGGGGATCCAGAGTCTTAGTGTCTCTGCTGGAGAGCGGGGCAATTACTCTCATAAAAGTTATCAATGTGTAAAAGCTTGGAGGTTGGTAATCATCAGTTGGAATGTAGATTAGATGAGATTCTCTACAGTGTGGAAACACACCCTTCGGCCCAACAAGTCCACACTGACCCACCGAAGAGTAACCCACTCAGGCACATTTCCCTCTGACTAATGTTCCTAACACTATGGGCAATTTAGCACGGCCAATTCACCTGACCTGTGACAGAGCACCCGGAGAAAACCCACACAGACACGGGGAGAAAGTGCAAACTCCACACAGTCGCCCGAGGGTATGAGGCCTCAGTGCTAGCCACCAAGCCACTGTGCCACCGCAGTTCTAATGGGAGAACAGACAAGGCTTTGCATTGTATTGCGAGGCATTCCAGGTCAAATGATAACAATGGAGTGGAAAAAACAAGAAATATTTACAGAGGAATAAATTGGTGCCCCCTTTGTTTAAACTCTGTTTCTTGTCCCAGTGATGGGTACCAGACACAAATGTTGACTTCTTGCCTCGTTTAACAAAGTGACAACTCCTACAAATTGGATTAACAATGTGGCAGCAATGAAAAAATCCTGGGAAACTGAGAGCACGCACTGATCCAGATGATCTCAAGAAAGAGATCTCATCGCCCCACACCAAATTCAAAAGAAATATCACCTCCATTTGCCAAAGTAGAGATCTTTCCTGCCCTCAAAAGGCAGGATAGTCACTGACAGGTGAGGGTCAGATTGAAAGCAGCAATTTTCTGACCACGTTCGAGAGGTACCTTGGGGGATACAGGGGCTTTTACATGTGCTTGGCATTTCCACTGTTACTGGAGAATATTGACCCAGGTAGCATGTGACAGGGTAGAGGCTGTTCTGAGTGATCTGCCAGTCTCTGGGTGCAGACAGACAGTGGAGAGGCCATCAGAGATCACAATCTTAACCTGGAGTGACTGATAGAGAGAGCTCATTGGATAATCCCAAAGGCAAACAGAAGAAAAATGGAATGGAAGATGTCTGAGGTCAGGTACTGGCAGGAAATACACTTGACCCATATTCCCCTGAGAGGACAAGCAGTGACCTACGGGTGAGAAACTGCCACCCTCGCCCATCGCCCCCACTACCACAGATACTGTGATTGGTTGAATTTCTGCTTATCAAACTTGCAGCTCGTTTTTATTGAACTGAGAACCACTTTGTAACCCCACACCGAGGACGTGCCAAAGTACTCAGCAGTGAGAAGCCGAACAAAACACTGAGGGGAATGCAGGGTGGAGGGTGAGGGAGGGGACTGGAGGGTGGAGGGTGAGGGAGAGGACTGGAGGGTGGAGGGTGAGGGAGGGGACTGGAGGGTGGAGGGTGAGGAAATGATTTACATTCACATCCGAAGCATCATCTCCCGGAGGGATGGAGGGATGGTGGGATGGAGGGATGGAGGGATGGAGTTATATTGGAGGCCGTTCAGAGGAGGTTTTACTGGATTGTTTTCCGAAAAGTGGGGTTTGTCGTATAAAGAGTGACCGAGTGTGTTTGGAGAATGTAAATTCCAAAAGGTGGAAATGTCGAGCAGGTGGTTCCTCTGGTGAGGAAATCTCGAGTGAGAGGTCATTGTTGCAGGAGAAGAGACAGCGATTTCAACAGATGAGGAGAAGTTCGCGATCTGGAGGATGAATTCCCCCAGAGTGGGGTCGAACACTGAGGAAAGTGAAGGAGGAAATGGACCTTAGAAATTAATAATGGGCTTAAAGGTTATGGGCAGCAGGAAGGAAATTAGAGTCAAGGACGAGATGAGGTCAGCCAGGATCGTATTACATGGTGGAGCAGGCCTGAGGGGCTGAACGGCCTCCTCCTGCTCCCAGTTCTCACGTTCCAACTGAATAATGCCACTGTCTGAGTGGGAGAGATTCCCTGGCTACTGGCTTTGCTTGTGGA
>NW_025209540.1:6314-8436 GCF_004010195.1 Chiloscyllium plagiosum
GGAGGGGACTGGAGGGTGGAGGGTAAGGAGGGGATTGCGGGGTGGAGGGTGATGGAGGGGACTGGAGGGTGGAGGGTAAGGAGGGGAATGCGGGGTGGAGGGTGATGGAGGGACTGGAGGGTGGAGGGTGAGGAAATGATTTACATTCACATCCGAAGCATCATCTCCCGGAGGGATGGAGGGATGGTGGGATGGAGGGATGGAGGGATGGAGTTATATTGGAGGCCGTTCAGAGGAGGTTTTACTGGATTGTTTTCCGAAAAGTGGGGTTTGTCGTATAAAGAGTGACCGAGTGTGTTTGGAGAATGTAAATTCCAAAAGGTGGAAATGTCGAGCAGGTGGTTCCTCTGGTGAGGAAATCTCGAGTGAGAGGTCATTGTTGCAGGAGAAGAGACAGCGATTTCAACAGATGAGGAGAAGTTCGCGATCTGGAGGATGAATTCCCCCAGAGTGGGGTCGAACACTGAGGAAAGTGAAGGAGGAAATGGACCTTAGAAATTAATAATGGGCTTAAAGGTTATGGGCAGCAGGAAGGAAATTAGAGTCAAGGACGAGATGAGGTCAGCCAGGATCGTATTACATGGTGGAGCAGGCCTGAGGGGCTGAACGGCCTCCTCCTGCTCCCAGTTCTCACGTTCCAACTGAATAATGCCACTGTCTGATTGGGAGAGATTCCCTGGCTACTGGCTTTGCTTGTGGATATAAAAGCGGTTTGGGTGAGATAAAGGGATAGTGGGATAAAACCGTGAGCCATTCAAAGCATCTTCCTCGATCTGCTCCTATCTGTCTGCAACTGAGCTGTTTCAGGAGGTAACCTCCGAACGTGAGACATGGACAAGTGAAGTTGAGGGAGAGTTGCATTCCCAGTGAAGAAAGGTGAGGATGCAGAGACAGAGAGTGAAATGGTGCAAATCCATCAAGAGGAACCAGCTCAGCTTATTCTGGAAGTTATTGACTCAACGGACAGCAGATCCGAATACGATTCCAGCAAAAGAGACGCGGCACAACCATCCGGGGTGATGGAGGACGTGGTGCTGAGGGATGTGGTGCTGAGGGATGTGGTGCTGAGGGATGTGGTGCCGAGGGATGTGATACTGAGGGATGTGGTGCTGAGGGATGTGGGAGGATGTGGTGCTGAGGGATGTGGTGATGAGGGATGTGGTGCTGAGGGATGTGGTGCTGAAGGATGTGGTGCTGAGACATGTGGTGCTGAGGGACGTGGTGCTGAGGGACGTGGTGCCAAGGGATGTGGTGTTGGAGGATGTGGTGCTGAGGGATGTGATGAGGGATGTGGTGCTGAGGGATGTGGTGCTGAGACATGTGGTGCTGAGGGACGTGGTGCTGAGGGACGTGGTGCCAAGGGATGTGGTGTTGGAGGATGTGGTGCTGAGGGATGTGATGAGATATGGTGCTGAGCGTTGTGGTGATGAGGGAGGTGGTGCTGAGGGATATGGTGCTGAGCGTTGTGGTGATGAGGGATGTGGTGCTGAGGGATATGGTGCTGAGGGATGTGGTGCAGAGGGACCTGGTGCTGAGGGATGTGGTGCTGGAGGATGTGGTGCTGAGGGATATGGTGCTGAGCATTGTGGTGATGAGGGATGTGGTGCAGAGGGACCTGGTGCTGAGGGATGTGGTGCTGGAGGATGTGGTGCTGGAGGATATGGTGCTGAGCATTGTGGTGATGAGGGATGTGGTGCAGAGGGACCTGGTGCTGAGGGATGTGGTGCTGGAGGATGTGGTGCTGAGGGATATGGTGCTGAGCGTTGTGGTGATGAGGGATGTGGTGCTGAGGGATATGGTGCTGAGGGATGTGGTGCAGAGGGACCTGGTGCTGAGGGATGTGGTGCTGGAGGATGTGGTGCTGAGGGATATGGTGCTGAGGGATGTGGTGCAGAGGGACCTGGTGCTGAGGGATGTGGTGCTGGAGGATGTGGTGCTGAGGGATATGGTGCTGAGGGATGTGGTGCAGAGGGACCTGGTGCTGAGGGATGTGGTGCTGGAGGATGTGGTGCTGAGGGATATGGTGCTGAGGGATGTGGTGCAGAGGGACCTGGTGCTGAGGGATGTGGTGCTGGAGGATGTGGTGCTGAGGGATATGGTGCTGAGCGTTGTGGTGATGAGG
>NW_025209540.1:8937-11495 GCF_004010195.1 Chiloscyllium plagiosum
GGATGTGGTGCTGGAGGATGTGGTGCTGTGGGACGTGGTACTGAGGGACGTGGTGCTGAGGGATGTGGTGCTGAGGGATGTGGTGCTGAACGATGTGGTACTGAGGGATGTGGTGCTGAGGATTGTGGTGCTGGAGGATGTGGCGCTGAGGGATGTGGTGCTGAGGGATGTGGTGCTGAAGGATGTGGTGCTGGGGGATGTGGTGCTGAAGGATGTGGTGCTGGAGGATGTGGTGATGGTGGATGTGGTGCTGAGGGATGTGGTGCTGAAGGATGTGGTGCTGCGGGATGTGGTGCTGGACGATGTGGTGCTGAGGGATGTGGTGCTGGAGGATGTGGTGCTGGAGGATGTGGTGCTGAGGGATGTGGTGCTGAGGGATGTGGTGCTGGAGGATGTGGTGCTGAGGGACGTGGTGCTGAGGGATGTGGTGCTGAGGGATGTGGTGCTGAGGGATGTGGTGCTGAGGGACGTGGTGCTGAGGGACGTGGTGATGGACGACGTGGTGATGGAGGATGGTCTGGAAGCAATAAGGATATCCCCTGCTGCTGACAGTGTATGCGAAGTGAAGTGACCGTTTGAGGTGTCGTCTTGTTCCAATGAAATAGGTTCACGGACCGTGATGAAAGGAGAGATGCTGAACAACATTCTGTGTGAAGAAGAATTCTCTAACCTGAACAATACCACTCAGCCTGCGGTGTGCTGTAATAAATACCTGAACAAGGCAAAGAGCCAGTTATAACACATCACATCCCGGAGAGAGAGAGAGACGTCAGGTGGTGTTTTCACCTCTTCACTTTACAGGAACCAATCATCTTGTCACTGCCGATATTATTCTGACAACTGAGAGGCACACTGACGGAAGTCAAAAGCAGCCAGTAAGATTACACCGAGCCTGAAAGCACTGCCCAGTGACTTACAGCATTCCATACATTGTGATGGGTGAGGCTTCAGGATTCCTGAAGAGGGGCTCATGCCCGAAACGTCGATTCTCCTGCTCCTTGGATGCTGCCTGACCTGCTGCGCTTTTCCAGCAACACTGATCCAGAATCCTACTGCTTCATGTCAGTCTGCAAAATTCGACACCACCTCATCACCACACTACCCCCAGTCAACTCGAATGGTTGAGGTGACAGTTAAAACCATTAACGAAAACATTAAAAAATTGAGCAAATGCAGCACAGATTTGTACAAGGCAACCCTTGAGTGAAGAAATGTACTTCAGCCTCATGTCACACCACAATCAAACTGTTGTTCCACGAATGAAGAACAACTGAAGCAAGGAGTATTTACAAGGAGGGCTGACAAAATCCATCCGAAAGAACAGAAACCGAACCTTGACCTTTGTTGGACATTTCAGAGCCAGAGCGTAAACATTGGAGCCAACATTGAGTAATCGTCCCATTGGTTGTGCGTGGTGAATGGGAACGACCAAATATATGGCCACACCCAGAGACATCTACATATCACTGCAGAAACTGTCCCTTCACTGGAGGAGCAGACAGGCAGGAGGCTGGGGGAACACAGCAAGGCAGGCAGCATCAGGAGGGAGGGGTACACAGCAAGGCAGGCAGCATCAGGAGGGAGAGGGACACAGCAAGGCAGGCAGCATCAGGAGGGAGAGGGACACAGCAAGGCAGGCAGCACCGTCAGGAACCACCTCCTACCCCAATCCCAACATCAGTCAGGAACCACCTCCAACCCTAATCCCAACATCAGTCAGGACCCACCTCGTACCCCAATCCCAACGTCAGTCAGGAATCACCTCCGATCCCAATCCCAACATCCGTCAGGAACCACCTCCGATCCCAATACCAACATCCGTCAGGAACCACCTCCGACCCCAATCCCAACTTCTGTCAGGAACCACCTCCTACCCCAATCCCAACATCAGTCAGGACCCACCTCTGACTCCAATCCCAACATCAGTCAGGAACCACCTCCTGCCCCAGTCCCAACATCAGTCAGGACCCACCTCTGACCCCAATCCCAACATCAGTCAGTAACCACCTCCTACCCCAATCCCAACATCAGTCAGGAACCACCTCCTATCCCAATCCCAGCATCAGTCAGGAACCACCTCCGACCCCAATCTCAGCATCAGTCAGGAACCACCTCCTACCCCAATCCCAGCATCAGTCAGGAACCACCTCCGACCCCAATCCCAACATCAGTCAGGACCCACCTCCTACCCCAATCCCAACGTCAGTCAGGAACAACCTCCTACCCCAATTCCAACATCCGTCAGGAACCACCTCCGACCCCAATCCCAACATCAGTCAGGAACCCCCTCCTACCCCAATCCCAACATCAGTCAGGAACCACCTCCGATCCCAATCCCAACATCAGTCAGGAACCACCTCCTACCCCAATCCCAACATCAGTCAGGAACCACCTCCGATCCCAATCCCAACATCAGTCAGGAACCACCTCCGACCCCAATCCCAACATCAGTCAGGACCCACCTCCACATCAGTCAGGAACCCCCTCCTACCCCAATCCCAACATCAGTCAGGAACCACCTCCGATCCCAATCCCAACATCAGTCAGGACCCACCTCC
>NW_025209540.1:15960-16979 GCF_004010195.1 Chiloscyllium plagiosum
TTTGTACATATCCTCACCCCTTATTCTCTTTTTAAGAGGAGAAAAGGTGATGTTTAGTTGTAATGTCCTTATAATTCATGTATGTCAATACAATCAGCTGGGCTGCATCAGCCAATGGATTCATTGAACTGCAGTGAAAAGCATTCACAGTCCTTCAGAACCTGTTGAAAATTGTTGCTGCAGTTGCTGAAAGATGTTTACGTAGGAAGATTTCACTCATCTTGCCACATGGTCTGGATTATTATTTTTTGCTTTCTTCTTAAAGTCTTTGACTAAAGAGTCATTAGCCCATGTCAATGATTTTATAATTGCTTCACATCTCTGAATGATTTCTTGTGTTGTACCAGAAGACAGACCAGCAGAAGGATGGGAGAACACAGCAATCCAGGCAGCATCAGAAGGCGGAGATGTCGACCCGAAGATTTCGGGTGTAACCCTTCTTCAGGATTGGGGGTGGATGTCAGGGGGAGCTGCAGAGAAAGAAGGTTGGGGAAGATGGTGAGGTGAGGATAGGTGGAGACTGGTAGAGGGTACAACCTGGGTGGTCAAAGGGAGGGATGAATCCAGGGAGGAGTGGAAGGGGTTGGGAGTGGGGGCAGGGAGGTCAGTCTGGCGATGAGAAAGGAGATTATTTGAAATTGGGAAACTCAGTGTTGAGTCCTCTGGGCTGTGGGCTGCCCAGGCAGAGGTGTTGTTCCTCCAATTTGCGGTTTGGTTCATTGTGGCAATGGAGGAGGCCAAAGATGGTCATGACGGAAAGGAAGTGGGAAGGGGAATTAAAATGGGCAGTGACTGTGAAGTCCAGATGCCCCCTGTGGGCCCGGCTAAGATGCTCGGTGAAATAGAGTCATAGAGTCATAGAAATTAACAGCATGGAAACAGACCCTTCAGTCCAACCTGTCCATGCCGACCAGATATCCCAACCCAATCTAGTCCCACCTGCCAGCACCCGGCCCATATCCCTCCAAACCCTTCCTATTCATATACCCATCCAAATGCCTCTTAAATGTTGCAATTAT
>NW_025209541.1:0-8031 GCF_004010195.1 Chiloscyllium plagiosum
TCATCACCCCCTTTAGATAAAGGAATTCAGGTGTTTGACTTCTGATTGGCACTAGTAAGCGTTTCATGTTGCCTTAGTATAGTAAAAGGGAGAAAAAAACAAATCACAGTATGAAGTTTGGGCTGAGTGTTAGTTACCTGTCATCCACTAATTGCTTACATTATAACGAGGGTATTGGGGCACCTTTCGATATTCTGTCCACCGTGGGGTCCATAAGACTTGAAACCTTCTACAATAATGTGCCACCATGCAAGGTAACTGAATTTGGAAAATGCATCTACCAGGAATTTAAGAGGGTACGCTGGGAGTGGGGTGGGGGTGGGGTGTGTGCAATAAACATTCAAACTACTATATTCTTTAATATAGTTCAAGGCTTTGGCTAGTATAAGCCTCCCGTGAGTGTCAAATACAATCTAGTCGGTTAAATGGAAGATTCTTTTTATCCATTATGGCTTATCCCCTCCTATTAAAAGACGAGAAATAAACCCGATCAAGCCCGACCTGCTGTAATGTCAAATGTTCCTTGTCATCAAGGTGCATCAACTGCAATAGGACAACATACACCCTCTCTTTTTAAGACAAGAAAGTACATTTTTCCTCTTTTCTGGCCAATGGCTCACCTTAATCCTCCAGGTAGACCAGTTAAGCACATCATTACCCAGAACACACTGTAGCAACGTTTGAACTCGAGAGAGGAAGAACTCGAATTACTGATCATTAATAAACAATGTCTCATAGAGCTTAAAAACTAGACAAACTAAGGCTACTACAACTGTCAATTCTCAAAACTTTCAAAACCTAAGCATTTTAAGTAAATGGCTGGGATGGAGTGGGTTAGGGAACCACTTTGCCCGTGCTGTGATGCAGAGCCCAACAAAGCAGACCGTCCAGATCGCCACCATCTTGGATTTCCCCTTAACATCTTATCGATATTAATATTTCATTTTGCATTTTATTCATGGATGTGCTGGAGCAGTGTGATTTTTACCACTGTTAGCATTTCCCCAACACTGCACATTCCTGCCATTCCCCGATAATCCTTAACTCAGTTATTCTTTATGAACCTTCTGTCTGTGCCTCAAAGATATTCAATAACTTTGCCTCCAATGCTCAGCAGGGAACAGAGTTCCAAATTCTCTCACCATTGAGAAAACAAAAAATAACTTCATCTGTGTGAGAGATTATTTTTGTCTCCTTACCTGAGAAAGGACATAATTAAATTGGAAGCAGTTCGGAGATGTTTCACTTCATGTATTCCAGAAATGATGGTCTTATATTATGAAGGCTTTAACAGGCTACTCTTGTAATGAGAGCCGATCTTATTGAAACATACAAAACCTAGAGGAGGGTGGATCAGATAGATACCCCACTGGGTGTTTGTATCGTCCATACTTCTTGTTGTTTTTTTTAGAATCTCTACATTGTGGAAGCAGGACATTCCGTCCATCAAGTCCACATTGACCCTCGGAACTGTATCCACCCCGGACCAGCCCCACTACTCTATCCACGTAACCCTGCATTTCCCATGACCAACCTATCTAACCTACACATCCCTGGGCACTATGGGCAATTTAGCATGGCCAATCCGCTCTAAGGAGAAAGTGAGGTCTGCAGATGCTGGAGATCAGAGCTGGAAATGTGTTGCTGGAAAAGCGCAGCAGGTCAGGCAGCATCCAGGGAAAAGGAGAATCGACGTTTCGGGCATAAGCCCTTCTTCAGGATTCCTGAAGAAGGGCTTATGCCCGAAACGTCGATTCTCCTTTTTCCTGGATGCTGCCTGACAATCTGCTCTCAGCTGCATATCTATGGACGATGGTGGAAACTAGAACACTGGGAGGAAATCCACACAAACATGGGGAGAATGTTCAAAATCCACCGAGAGGGTTGCCCGAGGGTGGAACTGAACGCAGCTCCTTGGTGACGGGAGATATCGGTGCTAACCACAGATCCACCATGTACATCCGTTAGTTTCATTAGTTTCTTGTGGCTAACTTGTTCCTGTCACTGAACCTGACTCACTCTGAGAACTTTATCATCGGCCATATCACAAACCTGGTTACATTTAAAACTTGGTTTCAGTAGTGGAGGAATGGGACGAGAAAAGGAAACAGGGACACCCTCCAACATCCGTCAGAGCAGGAATTAGGATAAATCCACAAAGTGGGATTTCAGTCAAGTGGGAATTCTCTTTCCCAGAAGTTTGGGGTGGCTGGACCTTTATATTACGTCGAAGCTGGCTTTGTCTGATTTTCCATGGACAGGTGAATCAGGGATAATGGTGCATGGAAAGAAAAGTGCAGCTGGGATCACAATGAGATGAGCCATGACCTTATTTACTGGTAGAGTAGAGCGAAAGGGCCGAATGGCCCACTTGTGTCCCTCAGCCCTATGTTCTGATGTTCCATTCAGCCCTCGGACAAAGGCTGTTTGGACATGGTGATTAGCCAGGCAGGTATTTATTCTACCTTGCCAGGAAAACGCACGCCCCTCTTAAGCCAGTACCTCAATTAGGGAAGGTACCGGGATCCTTACTTTCAATTCCAAAAAGATTAATGTCTCCTGTCCGAGATTTTTCACCGAATTATTTCAGACTGAACATTTTGAGGATAGATGGATTAAGATGGAGTCATTTTTCAAGAAAAGGCGCACGTTCCTGACGTATTTCCTAGTGAATTTTATAAATAATTTATAAATCTATTGTCAGGGCTGATGTTTAACGTGTTCCTTCACTCATACAGTCACAAACCCATCCCTCCATCCTTAATAGAGGCTCATATCTCTTTGATGCTGAAGAAAGGAATACCCCGGAGGATTGTGCTTTATACACGCCAATCTCACTGTTAAATGTTGGTCTCAAAATCCTGTCTGAGATCTGTGCATTAAGGTGGAAACTTTGCTGCCTTCCGTTACCAAAGAGGACCAAACATGCTTTATAAAGGGCCACAGATCTTCCTAAAATGTTAGGAATTTACTCAATATGATCCAAGAGTGTCAACAACAATCTGTCCAGGGATTACTGATCTCTTTAGATGAGAGAAGGCATTTGATTGGGTTGAGTGGCCGGATCGCTTCTGTACATTAGAATGCTTTGGTCTTTGCAAAGTTTTTATCAAGTGGGTGAGGGTCCTTTACCGCGATCCTCTGACTGCGGTTTTCACTAATGGTGTGGCCAACCAGTAATATTAATATTTCTCCAGGCAGCCGACCAGGTTGACACCTTTTGCCATTGTTGGTTACGTTGGTGATTGAGCCACTGGCGGAGGCCATCCGTAGGTATGCTAACATATCTGCCCCAGAGGTGGGATTGAAGTCTCGAAAGATTACATTGTATGCAGATTAGGGTCTTATGTCATTGTCAAATGCCGCAATTTCGGTCGTTCATGTGATGCAATGCATTGATTCGCTTGTTGCCTTTCTGGGCGATAAGTTTAATTTTACAAAGTTGGAGGCCATGCCTATGGGAGGTCTTAGGGAAATACCTGATACTGAGGGCAAATCCTGGTTTCCTTTTGAATGGACACGGGGTTGATTTCCCTATTTCAGTATATTCATTGCATCTATCTTTGATCATTTATTTAACGTGAACTATGTCCATTTGTTTGACAAAATTAAACAAGACCTTCAAAGATGGGAGGCATTTCCAATATCCTTGCTCGGTCAGATAGCTGTTGTTAAAATGAATGTCCTTCCGCATTTCCGGCACCCAGTTCAAATGCTTTCTATGATGTTTCCAAGACAGATATTTCGGAAACATAATGGCTGGTTTAGCTCTTTTATTTGGCACCATAAGCGGTTCTTTATCTAGCTAACAAAATTGCAACTGCCCCACAGATTGTGAGGAGTAGATCTCCCCGATTAAAAGCAATCAATTAAGTTTTTTCTCATCGTATGTTAGTGGCTGGGCCGCTGATGTCTCGGCATCAATATGGCTAGACATTGAGCCCTCTCAGACAAAGTGAACCCTTATTAGCCTGTTGTTCTTAGATAAAATGACAACATTTATGGAATATTGTCATAAAATAATGATTATCAATACCATTAAAACTTGAAGAACAATGCGTCAGATCGAGGCAATACAGCCAAAACCATGTTTCTTACCCCAATAATTGGTATACCGGGGATAATGGATTCCAGGTTTAAACTGTGGGCAGCGAGGGCGATACCTTGTTTGGGTGATTTAGAATTAGTAATATCCCTACAGTGTGGAAACAGATCCTTGGGCCCAGCAAGTCCACTTTGATCCTCTGAAGAGGAACCCACCCACATCCATTTCCCCTACCATCTTAGATTTACCATGATTAATGCCCCAACTTACAGATCCTGGAACACTATGAGCGATTTAGAAATGGCCAAGTCATCTAACATGCACATGTTTGTGACTATGGGAGGAAACCTACGCAGTCACAGTTGAGAATATACTAACTCCACACAGCCAGTCACTCAAGGCTGGACCCAAACCCGTGACTCTGGTGCGGTGAGTCAGCAATGCAAACCACGGAGCCACCACGTGTTAATTGAAGGAGAAACAATGATACTGATTGATCAAATAACTCGTAAGTATGGACTACCTCGTAGAGACTTCTTCTGTTTTTTTTCCAGTTTAGAGATTTTATTAAAAAAACACAATTTTAAAAGACACTTATAGATCCGTTACAGAGAAACAGGTGATTATTGTAAAAAATACCCTCTCTGTCAGTACCCTTTACCATTTGTTGGAAAGTGTCCCCGCAGAAAAGACTGTGCATCTTCGTGACGTCTGTGCGAGAGAGTTGGGGGTTCAGATCTTTTCAGAGACATGCGAGGATATTTGTGAAAATGCTCGAAGTATTTTGATCTGTAATAGAACCCATTCCATGCAGTTGAAAAATCTTCATTAGTTCTATCTGACCCCAGATTTACTCTCAAAATGCAAAGTGGGATTATCTTCAGCATGTCCTAAATAAATGCAGAATGACTACAGACACTATTACTCATTGCATGTGGTTCTGCTGCATGGCTTCGTAGATATTGGAGCACTATGTTAGGTGTGGTAGAGTGGGTATTGGGGACCGAATTGGAGATGGACCCGGTTTCTCTTTTCATTGGCCTGCCCAGAGTATCTTACGCAGATGCACATGGGGAAAAAAATATATCCTTACTTTCTATGGTAGGAAAAATATTATGTTGTGTTGTATGTCTGAAAACTCCCCGGGTCTGTTGAGACTTTGTAAGCTCATCATGGAGAATATCCCTTTGGACTTTCTCATCAGCATGGTGCACCAAAAAACAGAGATTAATATAAGTCATAGAATCTTAGAGACATGGAGATGTACAGCATGGAAACAGACCCTTCGGTCCAACCCATCTATGCCGACCAGATATCCCAAACCAATCTAGTACCACCTGCCAGCACCTAGCCCATAACCCTCCAAACCCTTCTTATTCATTTACCCATCCAAATGCCTCTTAAACGTTGCACTTGTATCAGCCTCCCCGACATCACCTGGCAGTTCATTCCATATACGAACCACCCTCTGTGTGAAATACTTGCCCCGTAGTTCTCTGTTATATATTTCCCCTCTCACCCTAAACCTATACCCTCTCGTTCCGACTCCCATCCCTCAGGGAAAAGACTTTATCTATTTACCCTATCCATGCCCCTCATAATTTTGTAAACCTCGATAAGGTCAGCCCTCAGCCTCCGACGCTCCAGGGAAAACAGCCCCAGTCTGTTCAGCCTCTCTCCATAATTCAAATCCGCCAACGCTGGCAACATCCTTGAAATCTTTTCTGAACACTTTCAAGTTTCACAACATCTTTCCAATAGGAAGGAGACCAGAATTGCACGCAATATTTCAACAATGGCCTAACCAGTGTCCTGTACAGCTGCAACATGATCTTACAACTCCTGTACTCAATACTCTGACCAAGACTCCACTACACCTCCAATTTTGGAGTCATCTGCAAACTTACTAATGTACCTCTTATGCTCGTATCCAAATCATTTGTGTCGATGACAAAAAGTAGTGAATCCAGCATCGATCCTTGTGGCGCTCTACTTGTCACAGGTCTCCAGTCTGAAAAATAACCCTCCACCACCACCCTCTCTCTGCTACTTTTGAGCCAGTTCTGTATCCAAATGGCTAGTTCTCCCTGTATTCCATGTGATCTAACCATGCCATTCAGTCTCCCATTGGGAACCTCATCAAAACCTTACTGAAATCTGTATAGATCACATCTACCCCTCTGCCCTCATCAATCCTCTTTGTTATTTTCTCAAAAAACTCAATCAAGTTTGTGAGACATGATTTCTCACGCACAAAGCCTTGTTGATTATTCCTAATCAGTCCTTGCCTTTCCAAATATATGCACGTCCTGTCCCTCAGGATTCCCTCCAACAACTTGCCCACCACCAACGTCATAGTCACTGGTCTATAGTTCCCTGGTTTGTCCTTAACACCCTTCTTATACAATGCCACAACGTTAGCCAATCTCCAATCTTCCGGCACCTCACCTGTGACTATTCATACTACAAATATCTCAGCAAGAGACCCAGCAATCACTTCTCTAGCTTTCCACAGAGTTCTAGGTTACAACTGATTTGGTCCTGGGGATTTATCTACTTTTACCCGTTTCAAGACATCCAACACTTCCTCCTCTGTAATGTCAACATTTTGCAAGGTGTCACCATCTATTTCCCTACATTTTATAACTTCCATATCCTTTTCCACAGTAAATACTGATGCACAATACTCCTTTAGTATCTCCCCCATACTTCCTGTGCTAGTAAAAATATTCTGTTATGTTGGATGTCTGAAAAACCTCCGGGTCTGTTGGGTGGTTGTAAGCTCGTCATGGAGAATATCCCTTTGGACACTCTCACCAGTATGGTGCACAGAAAAGCAGACATTTGCATAAAATATGTCAACCCTTTTTTGATTACCGCGATACAGGCTTATCTGCCACTCTAAAAACGGCTTTTATATGGCCATGACGATATTGTCTAATGAATCACGTATTAAGAATTATGAACGTATGAATGTATGTCAGTTCAGGCTCTCGAAGAACGAAAGCTATCACTTTGTTATGCTGAGCCACATTATTTATTTATTATTTATTATTTATTTTTGTTTTTCTTCTGTCCGTTTAGAGACTTTAACTTATTTTGCATATACATGCACATGGGTGTAATTTTGTTCAGTTATTTGAGTTGTTTTGTTATTAGGAGGAGAAAGTGAGGTCTGCAGATGCTGGAGATCAAAGTTGAAACTTTATTGCTGGAACAGCACAGCAGGTCAGGCAGCATCCAGGGAACAGGAGATTCGACGTTTCGGGCACAGGCCCTTTAATATAATAATAAAATATCTTTTTCAATAAAAAATTTTGTTAAAAAATTTAAATGCTGACATTGATAGATTAGAGTCCCAAATAACTCTCATTGGAGAGACCACTCAAGGTGGTTTATGTTGAAGGTCACCACACGGGTGATGGGGTGAGGTTGGGAGAGCATCCCCTACATGGTAACCTGTGTCAGTGTGGGGAATTGGACCTGTGCTGGTGGCCTCCCTCTGCATCACAAACAAACCATCCAGCCAACTGAGTGGGAGACTGTGTAATTTTGCACACATAATCAGTGACAAAAAAAGGGCAAGAGAAATTTTAATGACAAGGGAAAATGTGGATGCGAGATAAAAATGTTCTCTGCTCGAAATTATATTTTATAATGAGACAAGTATTTG
Organism: Chiloscyllium plagiosum; assembly: GCF_004010195.1. NCBI lineage: Eukaryota > Metazoa > Chordata > Chondrichthyes > Orectolobiformes > Hemiscylliidae > Chiloscyllium > Chiloscyllium plagiosum. The sequence continues at coordinate 7,719 of NW_025209541.1, forward strand.
GAAGCTGTCTTTGGCTCAATACAATAAGGTGAGACAAGTGAAATAACCAAAATGACTAATTGTGATTGGTCAAAAATCACACAACACCAGGTTATAGTCCAACAGGTTTAATTGGAAGCACACTAGCTTTCGGAGCGACGCTCCTTCATCAGGTGATTGTGGAGGGCTCGATCGTAACACAGAATTTATAGCAAAAATTTGCAGTGTGATATAACTGAAATTATACATCGAAAAATTGATTGTCTGTTCAGCCTTTCATCTGTTAGAATACAGTGATAGCTTCACTTCTTTCATGTGTAAATCACAAAACCTT
>NW_025209541.1:10530-12314 GCF_004010195.1 Chiloscyllium plagiosum
CACCCCCTCACAGACTTAAGACACTCTACACGCACACACACACACAAACACTTTCTCACACTCACAATCCCCACCCCAGACAGACACACACACACACATACACACATATATATTGTGTGTGGTGATTTTTTATGGTACAAAGTAACATTGCACTTTGCTCAAAAACCACATAGATTCATGTCGAACTCTGAGCTCAAAATCTGCATGAATTTATGTAAAACTCTGTTATTTCACTTTTTAGTTTGGAATTAATCTAAACATTAGATTAACATAGACAGAGAACACAGGGGGCTAACACCTTCAACATATTGTCTAGCTATCACCATTGTTAACAGCTAACCCGAGAATGCAACTTTTAAAAAAAGGGTTTTGTGATTTACACATGAAAGAAGTGAAACTATCACTGTATTCTAACAGACAATCAATTCTTCAATGTATAGTTTCAGTTACATCGCACTGCAAATTTTTGCTATATATTCTGTGTTACGATCGAGCCCTCCACAATCACCTGATGAAGGAGCATCGCTCCGAAAGCTAGTGTGCTTCCAATTAAACCTGTTGGACTATAACCTGGTGTTGTGTGATTTTTAACTTTGTACATACCAGTCCAACACCTGCATCTCCGAATCATAATTGTGATTGGATATCGATAACCATAAAATAAGTGCATGTTTTTGTTTGGTCTGTGGACAGCATGCTGACTGTTGCATGAATTTATAAATCAGATGAAATATATTGTAAGGAGAGTCCGTCCCCATGGGAAATGCCTTCTGAATACATGCTCGAAGAAACCCGGGGTATGAAGTGTCTGAGAATGGTCTGCTCGCTAACAGGAACCTGGGGGTTGAATGACTGAAAGTTCCTGTAACATGGAGCTGAGAAGCCATCAGATCACCCCCACATGTATTGAATGTTGGAGCATATTTGAAGTACTGAATGGCCTCATGATGGATTTTAATTGTGTGTGATTTGAAAAACATACATCTCTACTCCATCCTCTTACGTGTTACGCACTGGGGCACAGCCATTTTCCTGAAACTGGGAATAAGTTGGAACAATACCTGGAACATTCTATAATTGACATTCTGCAGAATATTCTCTAACTATGTGGGGGGAATTAGAAAGGCAAGAGAGAAAGAGAGGGAAGGTGCTGCATGCAATAGTGTGCGTGGTGGAGCATGAGCCTTGTTCGGGAGTCGGTGCAATAACAGATATACAGTGTGTGTGAGGGAGCAGAGAAAATATGGGGACCCTTATCATGACAGAATGGGGAAGCTTATTGATGGTTGTCCTGTTTTGCTGGACATTTCTTCATACCCCAGAAACTGCACTGAGCTGGGTGGTGAGCTCAGCCCATGCTCGGGGGATCTGGTAGTGTGGCCCCCTCTGGGAAGAGAATGGTCCCCTTTTGGACTAGCGCATCCACCAGGACCTCCGTGCTGCTGTCGACAAACCGTAGTGTAATTTCCCCTTCATTGCCATGCTTGGGGAAAATGTGCAGGGCAGCTCCAAACTGAGAAAGCACAACCGTGTGCCCATTGATCTTGTAAAGATGGCACCAGTGTCAGGGATTACGGAATATTCAGGGGCATACGGGCGATGGTGAGTACCTCCAGTCATGATGGGTGGGAGAATCGGGTTGGCATTGTATGAGAGGGACACTATGGAGTGGGATGTGTCGTTAATGAGATGAGTTTGGTAAGATAACACCAGGACATTTGCTCGGCCTCGTGCAGACAACCCCTCTGTCACACTCAATGAAAATGTCACTGAGACAGTTTTTT
>NW_025209541.1:12371-14259 GCF_004010195.1 Chiloscyllium plagiosum
AATATCCCTTTCACTCATAATTCTTCGAAATACTGACCCGTGTTGCATGATACTTTCGAAATGTCTTCATTTCAGCATTCTGAACCTGTGAACATATCCTTCCATGACGTTTTATCTCAGTCTCTCCCACCCCCCACACCCTGTATTCACCCCAAAACACTCTCATTTACAGTCATATTGCACGAGACTGCCAGTATGACTGGCCATTTGGCTCAGCTGGTCTATGGCAACCAAAATGTCCATCCAGACTCACCCCATTCCCCTGTCCTTGTTCTGTATCCCTCTAATTCTTTACTATCTGTGTATTTGTCCAAATGCCTTTTCAATGTTGTTATTTACCCACCTCAATCACTTCCACTGACAGGTCAGTCCATATGCGTACCACACTCTATGTAAAAAGGTTGTCCCTCAGTTTCCTTTTTATACTTTCTATCCTTTCCAAACATTAATGGATGTCCTCTAGTCCTCGATTCCACAACCTTGGGAACAAATTTTGAAGTATTCACCACATGCACGCCTCTCATGATTTTATAAGGGCTACACTTCTGTAAGAATCCCCTCGGTTTCCTACCTGTCCAACCTGTTCTAACCTGTCCAACCTCTGCCTATAACTTAGAGCCTTTAGCCCAGGGAACATCTTTGGAAATTTGTTCTACGTTCAATAATATCCTTGTTCAATAATATCCTTTCTAGAGCAAGCTGAACAAAACTGAACACAATACTCCAATCCAGCCTTACCAACATCCTGTAAAGCTGCAACATAATGTCCCAACTTCTGTACTCAATGCGTTGATGAAGACCAATGTGCCAACAGCCTTCTTCTCCTGTGTATCTGTGACTCAAATTTCAGACAACCATGCACCTGATCTCCAACGTCCTTTTGTTGCACTACACACCTTAAGGCACTATCATTCGTCATTAAATTCCTACCTGGATTTGACTTTCCTAAATGTAAAACACTTATCTATATTAAACTCCATTTGCTATTTCTCAGCCCACTTCCCCAGCTGATCAAGATATTGCTGCAATTTCTGATAATGTTCCTCACTGTCAATGATGTCTCCTAATTTAGTGTCATCTGCAAACTTACTAACATTGTGTTGTGCACTCTGGTCCAAATCATTGATATAGATAACAAACAGCATTGGGCCCAGGACCGATCACTGAGGCACTCCACCAGTCACAGGCCTCCAGACCAACAAGCATACTTTCACCATAGCCATTTGCTTCATAACGTCAAGCCAACTGTGTCGCCAATTTGCCAGTTTACATTGGAGTCCATTTAATCTAACCTTCCAGAGCGGCCTACCATGTGGAACATTATCAAAGGCCTTACTGAAATCCATACAGAATATGTCTACCACCCTGCCCTCGTCAACCTTCCTGGTCACTTCCTCAAAAACTCTAACAAAATTTGTCAGGCATGATCTGCCAGGCACAAGGCTATGCTGACTGCTCCAAGTCAAATTCTGTCTTTCCAAATGCATGCATATCTTATATCTCTGTACCTTCTCAAGTGGTTTCGGAAACAGATGTGAAGCTTACTGGTCTATATTTCCCAGGCTTTTCTTTGCAGCCCTTCTGAATAAGGGCACAACATTTGCTACTGCCCAGTCTTCCGGGACCTTGCCCCTGAACTATCTTCTTTCGCCTCGTGCAGTGCTCTTAGATATATCTGGTCAGGACCAAGAGATTTATCTGACTTTGTGCGTTCGAATATGTCCAACAGCACCTTTGCTGTGATATGGACTTTACCAAGATATCACAGCTAACCTCCCAAAGGTCACAGGTATTCATGTCTTTCTTCATGATAAACACAGAGGGGAAATTGAGGACCTCACCCATCTCTTGAAGTTTTACACATGCATGCTCATTTTGGATTTTAAGG
>NW_025209541.1:15681-16981 GCF_004010195.1 Chiloscyllium plagiosum
AACACAGTGTTACCGAAAAATGCAACAGCCTGGGTTTATATGTGAATGAACCAGTGCGGACTGCACAGCTCCCTACGCTGGACATTTAGCCCAGGATTATAGATCCAACATTGGTGTGGGCTGCACGTAGTTTCACTCTGGACATAGCTGGGGTGGTGAATGAACCAGTGCGGACTGCACAGCTCCCTACGCTGGACATTTAGCCCAGGATTATAGATCCAACATTGGTGTGGGCTGCACGTAGTTTCACTCTGGACATAGCTGGGGTGCATTCAGCAGTACACTAGCCGGATCTACACAGTGCTCCATCCTGAATATGTAATGGATGGGCTGGTTATGTGAGTTGGATTGCGAATGTGAGAGAACTAAACATCTGGCAATGCCTTTATTTTGTGTTTTAATTCTTGTGATTGGACTGTTCAAATCCTGACTCATCCGGTTTGACCCATCCCTCTGGATGAGTCATGGTGACTGTTGTTACAGCATCTGTGTCGGCAACATGACCAAAAAATGGAGCAAAGGCTGCAGAGAGGACAGTCTCCGTAAAATGTAATGAGGGAATCACCATCAGATCAGCCATGGTCTGAGTGAATGGTGGGGCAGGATTGAATGGACCACTGATGCAACTTATTCATATATTTCTATTTGTTCCAAGCAAACTCCCCTTCTCTCCCAGTGTCCCATACTGGTGGGAGTGAGTCACCTCCTACTGTCCTTGTGTAACAGGATACTCTGGCCTCAGTAGCCTCCAGATTTCCCTTTGCCCCAGTTTTGAGCAGTTGAGTGACTGCCTCCTGTTCCTGTGTCCCAGTCTCGAACAGTTGAGTCTCCTGTTCCTGAGTCCCAGTTTCAAGCAGTTGAATGATTCCCTCCTGATCCCAAGTTTGTGAAAATACATGTCCGCCTCCTGCTCCTGAGGAACTGGTTCCAATAGCTCTGTGCTCACCTGCTGCTCCTGTGGAATTGAGGTGAGGGACTGAATGGCCTCCTTTTCTTGACTAAAGACCTTTCCCCTGTTTCTGTAAAACACCATCAAATTCTGAATGATGTATTTTTGTATTCGACTCTCTGTAATTGAGCAAACAAGCCGACTGGCAGAATTCAGATGCTGAATAGCCTCCTCCTGTTCCAGTGTTATGCACTGAAGAGTCAACAGACTCTCAGAGAAGTACAGCAAGGAAAAAGATCGTTCGGTCTGGTCATTCATACCGCCAAATATCCTAAATTAATGTCGTCCTCCTTGCCAGCAGCTGACCCATCCCCCTCTACACACTTCCCATGCAAATATCCATCCAAATGC
>NW_025209542.1:0-10910 GCF_004010195.1 Chiloscyllium plagiosum
GTTGTGCTACCATAAAATGGCTGCTGTGACCAACTTTAAATAGTTGACTGACACCTTCTAATTACTTGTCCTGGTTTGCAGATTAAAACGCACTTTACTTTTTGTATGTCTCTCAGCCTCCTACAGATGAATCTCAGCGAGATGTGAACTGTTTCTGGATTTTAGAATTAGAAGGGAGATTATAAACTCAATATTAAAGATTTAAACTGGGTGAAGGAACAGAGAAACCTTCAGTTTGGTTGTGTAAATCTGGCAGCACACGTGAGAGGCAAATGTGACAAAAGGTGTTTTCATTCAGACATTCCTGCCTTGCAAAGATATCAGTCTGAAATGGAGAAGCAGGATATGTAGAACTCTTAGAAATAATGTGCAAGTTTAGATTGATGAAGATAAAAATTCCTGAATATGTTTGAAGTTACTGCACTGAGAGAATTAGACGTTTCAGCAGATCCTGCTTACTTCTCATGCTTCAAATAGACAGAGCGACATACATGTACAAAACGTGTCATTTCAGGTCATCCACTGAATAATAGGTGTGGAACCTTGTTCAGGATCTGTCTCAGCATTTCCCTCGTCTCCGCCTTGTTTTGTGCAGAAAACATAATTTTATATAAAAAAAAACACATTTGCTTCAAATTTTCTGCATTTAAAAGGAAGCAGAATTGCCAATAAACGAATGCCTGGAGCTTTCGGTCCAATTTAGGGAGTGGACGTGACAGTGAGGGATCGAATGTGACTGATAGCGAGCGGCTATAACTGTAGGACTGAGTGAGACATTGAGGGATAGAGTATGACTGTAAGGAACTGAGCTAGAGAGTGCGAAATTCAGTGCGAAATGGAGGGACTGACTGAGACTGAAGGAGTGAGTGATACTGTGATAGTGCGAGTGAGAATGATGGAGTGACTGTGAAATTGATCGAAGATGTCTGACAGTCGAGGAGGCAGAGTGACGGAGTGAGTAATACTGTGTGGGATTCAGCATGGAATGTTGCAATCAGTGAGACTGTGTGAGTGAATAAGGCTGTGAGTGACTGCAACACTGAAGGAGCCAGTTTGACAGTGGGGGTTGAGAGCAACAGTGGAGGAGTGAGCGTGACAGTGTGGAAGTGGAGACACTGTGAGGGAATGAGAGTGGGAGCGACGTAATCAGGGTGACAGCGAGAAAGTCATTATGACAGTGAGGAAACAGTGAAATTGTGAGGGAGTGAGACTGTGTCAGAATCAGTAAGATAGTGAGGAAGTGACATTGAGGGGCTCAGTTTTTCTGCGAGGGAGTCAGTGTGTCGGCGGTAAAGTCAGCGTGACTGTGAGGGAGTCAGTGCATCTGCAATAATATCGGGGTGCCTGTGAGAATCTCAGTGCTTTTCCGAGGAGTCGGTGTTCCTGTGAGGGAATCAGTGTGACTGTGAGGGAGTCAGTGTGATTGTGAGGAATTCAGTGTAACATAACTGTGAGAGATTCAATGTGATACTCGGTGCGATTTTGGTGCAGGGACTCGGTGTGATTTTGGTGCAGTCCGTGAGTCTACGATGATTTCTGAATGATTGTGAGGGAATCATACGCTCTACGAGGGAGTCATTGTGTCTGTGAAGGTATCGGTGTGTCTATGCGCAATTCAGTTTGTCTCTGAACAAATAAGAGAGGCACATCGAGAACAAAGTGTGAGGATGAAAGTGTGAGGGGGAGTGTGTGAGAGAGTGCGAGGGACCGAGTGTGAGACAGAGAGCATGTGACTGTGTGACAAAGTTTGAAGGATAATGTGTGTGGGAGATGCTTTTTTAGTGTCTGTGTGTGTTAGAGACAGTGTCTATGTGTGTGTTTAAGAATGCGAGTACGTAAGTGTGTGCATATGTGTGAGAAAGGGAGAAAGAGAGGGAGAGAGTTTAAGGGAGTTAGTAATTGCTTGTAATTGACTGAGAGAGTGCTCTGAGTGTTTGAAAATTATGTGTGAGATTGATTGACTGTGGGTGATGGTGAGTGTGTAATAATGCACAATTTGTGACAACATTAATCCTTCTGGGCAATAATGTTTCATACTTCCGCATTACTTTTAACAGAAACATTCATTTGTTTCTCTATTCTTTCTATAAACATGAATCATATTTTACCATGTGATACTCCATCTCCGAATTCTTTCAATATAATTCGTACGACATAGACCTCAACGTAGACGCTATGATTGAATGTGATGAACTGTACTCTCAGTACTTTCATTTTTCAACTTCATAATATCCAGTCGGAAAACTGCCATCTGTGATGGATACCACTTTATGGGTCTGGAAGTTTGGACTCAGCATGGAAAGAGACTTTTAATCTGTCACTGAGTTCGTTTGGAAATCGCTGCTGCACAGGGATGTCTGTTCACACTATGCGATTTGACATTTACTTTTCCAATAAGTGCACATGTCCACAGCAAGTTACAGCCTCTTTGGTCGCCCTCACACTTTCTTTTCTAACCAACATGTGTCTTGTCAGTGAACGTAGGGGCAGTGCACTTGTTTCATTTGGCAAAATAATTGACAGTGTTTGGAAATGGCCGTGGCTTTAACAGAGACACTTCGAGAAACCCCCACGAGTACCAGCTCAGAAAGCTGGAAATAAACCACTGAGTTGGAGGAAATGCAGAGGCATGGGACTGAGGGCAATTTGGCAGTTTGGATTGGAAACTGGATTTTGAAAAGATGCAGCAAGTTGTAGTTGATGTGAAATATTCAGCCTGAAGTCTATGTATTAGTAGGGTATGACATAGAATTGTTTTGGGACCAATGCTGTTTGTTATTTTTTATAAATGACTTAGACACAGGCATAGGTGGATGGGTTAGTAAGTTTGCAGATAACACTAAAGGCTGTGGAGTAGTGGACACTATGGAAGAATTTTGCAGGTTGCAGGGGAACTTCGATAAACTGCAGAACTAGGCTGAGAATTGACAAATAATGTTCAATGCGGCTAAATGTGAGGTGAATCATTTGGGATGAATAACAAGAAGACAGAAAACTAGGTCAATGGAAACATTCTTGGTAATGTGGATGTGCAGAGGGATCTTGGCGTCCATTTACAAAGATCCCTGAAGTTTGCCATCCAGATTGACCGTGCTGTCAAGAAGAGATACGGTGTATCAGGCTTTATTGGTAGAGGGATTGAGATGCGGAGCTGTAATGTCATGCTGAAACTATTCAAAACGCTCGAGCGGCTTCACTTGGAACGTTGTGTACGTTTCTGGTCGCTCCATTCCAGGAAGGTTGTGGAAGCATTGGAAAAGGTGCTAAGGAGATTTACCAGGATGTGACCTAGTCTGGGGGTAGGTCTTATGAGAAAAATCTGTTCTCATTGGAAAGAAGAAGGGTAAGAGGGGATTTGATAGAGAGATACAAGATCATCAGTGGATTAGATAGGGTAGACCGTGAAAGATTTTTTTTCTAGTCAAATGATGTCAGCTTGCAATTTGAGGGGTTATACATTTCAGACAGATGTCAGAGGCAGGTTCTGTACTCAGAGTGGTCAGGCCGTCGAATACCCTGCCTGCCAATGTAGTTTACTCAGCCAAATGATTAAGTTTTAAACAGACCTTAGATAAGCACATGAATGATGATGGGGTATGATAGGGGGGAATGAGCATAGATTATATCACATGTCGGTGTAACATTGAGGGCCGAAGGCCCTGTTCTGCGCTCTATTGTTCTATGTTCTATGTTTTACATAAACCTGTTTGCTGTCCACCAGCAAATCCTAAACGCTCCAGGACACAGCAAACTAATGCATGCTTAATGTGGTGCATGGTCTTCCTTAATATTACCATGTTATAGGTTACAGTAAGTGGAATGTCAGACATGGGAACAGTGTGAGACACAGAGCGGAGCACAGAAACAAGCACAGAGAGAGAGAAGGACTTGGGGGGTAGGTAGAAGCAACTAGCAAGGAATGAAAGGGAGGAATGTGAGGACTCACAGAGCTGAATAGCTCCCTGAATAACATCACAACATTAAATTTTAAATACAAATTTTCCAAATTTTTAAACTTGGCAAATGTAAGTATCACTGAAAAATTCTCAGGCCTTTACAGATTTTTAAAAAATCACTAATGCGATTAAAGTCCAGGTCTCTCTTTTAACAATTTACCATTCGGTTTACTCTGCCACTTCTCAGACATTCATGAGTAATGAATCACTGCACCTTTCTCAGTGTTTTAGTGAGCTGCGGTGTATCTGTCCATTTCATGCCTGCCAAGATCTCCTTGAATCTACTCACATGCCATCAATCTTGCTACCCTTGTAAACCAGTCCAGGGAAGCAGGGCAGCTGCAGCAAGCAATTCCCAAGGCAAATGATACATTGACATTTACTGCAATCGGATTGGAGCTCAGGAAGAGGGAATTTTTTGAGGAAGTGAAAAAGTTGATTGATGAGGGAAGGACTGTCGATGTCATATACGTGGACCCCAGTAAGTCATTTGAGAAGGGTCGCCATGTAAGATTAATGGAGGAATTTGAAGACGCATGTGTTCCAGGGCGTGCAGGCTGGATATTTAGAGATTTGGCTGAGTAACAGGATACAGAAAATAGTGGAAGGTAGATTCTCAAAATGGAGAACTGTGAACAGTCATGTTTCACAGGGATCCGTGTTGGGACTACTATTCTCTGTGATACAGAAAAGTGATCTGGAGGAAGTTATAGGTGATATGATCAGCAAGCTTGCAGCTGGCACTACTTCAGTGGAGTGGAAGATCGTGAAGGGGACTGTCAGGGAATGTAACAGAATATAGACAGATGGAAGAGTTCGGTGGAGATACAGCAGATGGAGTTCAATCCGGGCAACTGTGAAGTGATGTAATTTGAAAGATCCAATACAAGATCGAATAATACGTCAAATGGAAAAGTCCTAGTGAAAATTGATGTACCGAAATATCTGGGAGTTAAGGTCCTTTATGCCCTGAAGGTGGTAATGCAGGTCGATAGAGGTCAGTACAGTGGCTCAGTGCTTCGCACTGCAGTCTCACGGCGCTAGGGACCTGGGTTCTACTCCAGCCTCAGACAACTGTCTGTGGGGGATTTACACATTCTCCCCTTGTCTGCATGGGTTGCTGCGGGTGCTCCGGTTGCCTCCCACAATCTAAATAAGTGTAGGTTAGATGAATTGACAATGAGAAATTGCCCAAACTCATCATGTAGGTTACGTGTATTAGACAGCTTAAGGGTGGAGGAGAAGAATGGCGGAATGTGTGTGGATGTGTTACTCTTCGAAGGATCAGTGTGGACTTCTTGGGCCAAAGGACTTGTTTCTTCACTGCAGGGATTCTATGATTCTACAGTGGTCAAGGAAGCAAATGGCATGCTTCCCTTCATCGGACGGTGTATTGAGTGCAAGTGTTGGGAGGTCATGCTGAAGTTGTACAAAACGTTCTTGTTTCCACATTTAGAATACCACATAAATTTCAAATCAAAACATTTCCAAAAGGATGTGGTTAGTTTGGAGAGGGTGCAGAGGAGGTTCACTATGATGTTGCCTTGTATGAAGAGAGATTGAGTAGATTAGATTAGATTACTTCCAGTGTGGAAACAGGCCCTTCGGCCCAACAAGTCCACACCGCCCCGCCGAAGCGCAACCCCACCCATACCCCTACATTTACCCCTTACCTAACACTACGTGCAATTTAGCATGGCCAATTCACCTGACCTGCACATCTTTGGACTGTGGGAGGAAACCGGAGCACCCGGAGGAAACCCACGCAGACACGGGGAGAACGTGCAAACTCCACACAGTCAGTCGCCTGAGGCTGGAATTGAACCCGGGTCTCTGGCGCTGCGAGGCAGCAGTGCTAACCACTGTACCACCGTGCCGACCAGGATTATTTTGATGAGAGAGATGGGGAGGGACCTGATTGATGTCTGAAAAAAACATGTGCGGTATTGACACGGTTGGTAGCAAGATTTTACCCAGTGTGCTCCAGTCAATTACAAGAGTTACGATTTTAAAGTGAGAGGGGCAAGCGCAAGGGATATACACATGTAATTTTCTTTACACAGAGCGTGGTGGCTAGGTGGAGCAAGTTGCTAGTGGATGTGGTAGAGGTAGGCTCGATAGCATCGTTTAATGAGTATATAGACAGATACATGAATGGGTAGGGAGCAAACGGATACAGATCCTAGAAAAATATGTGACAGGTTTAAATAGAGGATCTGGATTGGTTTTGGCTTGGCGGGCCGTCGGGCGTGTTTCTCTGGAATAATTTTATTTGTTCTTTGCTATATTACAGTGATGCAGCAGCCTTGGTGAGTCCAGACAATGAGGATTCCGTGCAGTTTGTGTATCGCTATCTAACGGATGGTATGCTTGCTGCGGAGTGAGTACAACGGAAATTGGTCGGACTGATTCGAGGCAGTTAGGACTGTCACATTAAAAGAGGCTGGTTCATCTGGGGATGCATTGAGAAGAATTGGAGGGCGGGGTGCTGATTAAAACGTCTCCAATTCTCACGGCTGAAGAACAGACTTGTTGCTGGGAGGATGTTGCCCGTGTAGAGCAGTCACAAACCAAAGATCACGGACTCAGGATTTGGGCTGTGGTATTTTGAACGGAGGTGAAGAGAACTTTCATCACTCAGGCATTGGTCAATCTGTGGAATTCTAAACCACTCAAGGCTGTGGACTCAAGCCACTGCATATATTCAGGAAAGAGAAAGATAATTGTTTTAGAGATAAAAGGCATCACGGGGTATTGAGAGAAAATGGGAATATGATATCCGGGCAGAGGATCAGTCACAAACATAATGAATGGGGAGTAGGGCTACGGCATATTCTTGTTCCTGCTTTCTCTGCTCCCTATCAGTTTAAAGGCTCCTGAAAAGTATTTTTGGTTGTATTGGGAAATGATAGCCATTTTTATGCCAACATTCCTGCATATTGAAAATGTAGAGGTGTTTGCAGAGGTTGTTTACTTTTGGGCTGAGAATGAAAACCCTCCACAGGATTTGTGGTTTTGAGGTAGTGACGGAAGAAAATAAGAACGAGTATAGTTCCAATTGAGGATGATGTGCTACGTACAAACACTTTTGCATGTGGCGATACTCTATTATGAAGATGTAGGTGTACTGTACCTTTCAGAGGGTTAGAATCTCGCAGAACTACCTGACAACGCCAAGTGTTCTGAATAAGATACCATCTAACATGTGGTCCAGCTACTTGGGTAGGCAGGATAGCTGGTTGCCTGGAGATAATAAAAGATTCGAAATTGATCAATCAGTTGAAATTATCCATCAGAAAGAAACACATTCCAGGCAAGTTTGAAGTTAGTATATTGACAATCTTAAAAACCAATGACACAATCCGATGCTTTTGGAATATAAGACAAGAAAAATTTGAGCAGTTGGGAAGAGAACAGCCATATCACCAGCTTGCAGAAATTGCTCAGAAATAGATCTCTTAAAGGTAACTTTATCAGTCTGTGACCTGTGAAACATGATGCCTTAGAAACGAAAATAAGACACAGGAATATCCAAATGCAAGATTCGACACCTGGCTTGTTTGGAAAACTTGATTGTTTTGTCAATTTTAATGTGGTGGTTTTATTAGACTCCTACTGTATAAGGGGCAGGTAAAAGATAAGTTAGAGGAGGAGTTGTAAATAATAGTTAGTTAGTTAGTTATTCTCTTAATTCTGAATTCAAATAATTCCTGAACCCTCGAATTTTCACAGATTACTGCACGGGATAAATCTTTCTGAGTTATGGGCTTAATATAAGCAGGAGCGTTTACACCAGGTTTTCACAGATCACATGTAACTTCTGCACTTTTTTCGAGCTGTTAGAGGTTGACAGCCTGTAATGCGCTGTCTAACTTGGATGTTGTTTCTAATTATGGAAGATAAAGTTCCTGTATTCTTTCGTGAATTCGCTCACATTTCCGCTGTTTTAATGACTGAAAGATTCCTTTTTCCAGGAACGGAGCAGGGATATCGAAAAAAAACATCTCCCCAGTGTGAATTATGCAATGTTTCTGCAGACTGGAGAACTGAGTGAAAAGTTTTCCATTCTCCAAGTAGCCAGATGGCTTCCATCCAATATTAACTCACTGGTGTCATAAAAGAGTGAAATATTGACAGACTTTGCTCTCTACACACAGGGCAGGTGAATTTCCTCTCTCCAATGGCATCATCACGCTGGTGTTTCTACAGGGCAGACAGGTCAGGAATCTATTTCCCAAATTGCAAGCAGATTAATCGTATTACGGGACTGTAATTAAATACCAGTGTTGACAGGGAATAGAATCTCTTCACACAGTCCTCACATCTCTACAGTTGCTGCATGTTATTGGTGTTCTTAGATCTTTGGAAGTTAACGATCAGCTAAAGCGTCATCCACCCATTGGTTTTCTGAAGGGGTTACAATGGGAGAATGGGAGAGAATCAAAAGACCATAAGACAAAGGAGCAGAAATTATGCCTTTACCCTTATCGAGTCTGTTCCACTATTCGAACATGGCGGATAGGTTTCTCCAGCCCATTCTCCCGCTTTCACCCGAAAACACTTGATCCCCTTTGACACAGAAGAACTTAACTGTATCCGTCTTAAATATACTCAGTGACCTGCCGTCCACACCATTCTGTGGCATCGATTTCCATAGATTCACCAGTCTCTGGTTAACGACGTTTCTTCTTACTTCTGTTATAAAACTTTTTCCAGTTACTCGAAAATTGAGTCCTCGGGTCGTCGTCTGTCTTGTCAATGGAAACATCTTCCAAAATCTGCTCTTTTCAGACCATGCAGTATTTTGCATGTTTCAGTTAGATATCCCCATCATTCTTCTGAACTCCATCGAGTGTATAACCAGAGTCCTCAATCGTTCCTCATATGATAACTTGTGAACCTCCTCTGAACATGGTCCAGAGCCAATACATCCTTCCAGAGAAATGGTCTACAAAAGTGCGCACTATAATCCAAATGTGGACTAACCATGGACGTACTAAACCTGTCTCCATAAAAGCAGCTCCATTGCTTTGAGGGTCTTTTTCAGTGCCAGAGTTGATTTCCTCGCTTTCTTTAAGCAGTATTTATCTTTTTGTGCGATTTTGTATTGTATTATTGGAGCAAAACAAAAACAAAAACAATGGTCTTGTAAACACGACAAATTTGAGAAAATGCAGAAGACGAAGTGGGAGGTCTGTCGGTGAATGAGTCTGCAAATCATTTCCTTCGAGCATCCTGTACAAATAAGTAATAAGTATCGATTAGAAATTCAGTTCAGGGGATTCTAGTTTGCTGAAAATATTTTTGTTCTCTGCATTCCCGATTATTTGCATTTTAGAAAGGCAAATCAGAGCGGGACTGATACTCTTAATGGTCAGGTGCTGGGGAGGATTACAGAACAAAGAGACCTTGGAAGTGCAGGTTCATTGTTCCTTGAAAGGGGAGTCACAGATAGAGAGGATAATGAAGAATCTGATTTGCTTGCTTTCCTTTATTGGACATAGCATTGTGTATACGACGTGTTGCTGCTGTACAGGACATTGTTTAAGCCACATTTGGAATATTGTGTGAAATTCGGAGACCCCTTGCATTGGAAGGAATTTATGAACGTTTTCAGAAAATATTGACAAGGATGTTGCCAGGGTTGCAGGATTTGAGCAATGTGGAGAGGTTGAAAAGTTTGATGCTGTTTTCGTAGAATTTTGAAGGCTGACGGTAATGTTGGAGCTGTTTACAAAGTCAAGAGGGACATGGCTAAGATATTTTCTGGGGGAGTCCAGAAGGAGAGGGCATTGGTACAGGGTGGGAGGAGAAAGATATAAAAGAAACTAAGGAACAACCTTTTCGCACAGCGGATGGGCGTGTATGGAATGAGCTACCAGGGGACTTGGTGGAAGCTGGCACATTTATGACATTTAAAAATCATCTGGATTAGTATATGAATAGGAAGGGTTTGAAAGTATATAGGCCACGTGCTGGAACATTCGGGAATATTGTGTTTTTTTTTTCAGAATACATTTAAAATATATCATTCACCACGTTCTCCTGCTCTCCTGGTTATGATTTGCCATGATAATGCCGTCTCAGATGACAGAAGTCGGCTTTCAAAATCCTGCTCAGGCATTTGAAAGGCATAACCAACCAGTTGAGATGATTGATCATAACCGCAGCCTTGATATTGGGACGTTGATGATTGGCCTATGCACAAAACATCGTCCCTCCTCCTCCTTGGATGTTGCCTGACCTGCTGTGCTTTTCGACCCTGGGTTTCTAACATCTCCAATCCTCATATTCTCCAACTGGGATTTGGCCAGAGAGAGGAAAATTACATTGGATTATCTGAAGAATGTGCAGAGCCATCATTATTGACAGTTGTAAAATGTCTTTAGCTGCAGACAATATGCCTTCTCTGAGATAATCCGGAAGTGTACATCAGACCAGCAAAACATGCTTCTCAAAATTTCTGAAAATATCATATTATTCTCAGTGCTGCAATCCAAAATCTAAAGGTACTGATAACGCATTCATGTATTAATCCAAAGGTCCTGCTTGTCCTCTCAGGCTGCAAATAATCAAATGGGTACAACTGAAAGGAGAGCGGGAACAGAGGAATTCACCCGAGTGCAGTGCTTCCTGAACCAAAATGAGTGAAACTGGTGTTCTCGTCATCGTCTTATGATTGTCTACAGTATGGTACTGTGTAAGGCATGACGTTCAATTCTACATTGTCGACAAGGAGAATCTTTAAAATGGTTTGGAATGTTTAGTAGGCGCTCTGTAAATATCAGTTTTTTTTTAAATCAACACACACAATATTTGCAATGAATCCTCACAGCAGAATGTTCAGCACCATCGCTTTCCAGAAGGACCGGAAAAAGAATGGTTACTGTTCAGGTAACTGATCATTTGAAGCGGGGGCTTGATGTGATGGCCTCAGAATTCAGCCCACTCCTT
>NW_025209542.1:13925-15645 GCF_004010195.1 Chiloscyllium plagiosum
GCTAATGTGATGTTTACTCCGGCAATTAAAGTGATTTGTATCTGCTGCTTACGGTTGTCAGTTCCAGCTGTCCACTGCAGTGGCCGATATATTGGGTCCAGGTAGATGTGCTTATTGATTGAATCTGTGGATGAGTGCCATGCCTCTCGGAATTCCCTGGCTGTTCTCTCCTTGGCTTGACCGAAAATAGTAGTGTTGTCCCAGTCGAACTCATATTCCTTGTCATCTGAGTGTGTGGCTACTAAGGATAGCTGGTCATGTCGTTTCGTGGCAAGTTGGTGTTCATGGATGCGGATCGTTAGCTGTCTTCCTGTTTGTCCTATGCATAGTTTTTTGCAGTCCTTGCATGGAGTTTTGTACACTATATTGGTTTTGCTCATGCTGGGTATCGGATCCTTCGTCCTGGTGAGTTGTTGTCTGAGAGTGGCTTATTGTTTATGTGCTGTCATGAGTCCTAGTGGTCGCAGTAGTCTGGCTGTCAGTTCAGAAGTGTTTTTAATGTATGGTACTGTGGCTAGTCCTTTGGGTTGTGGCATGTCCTCATTCCGTTGTCTTCATCTGTTGATGAAATTGCGGGGGTATCCGTTTTTGGCGAATACATTGTATAGGTGTTCTTATTCCTTGTTTGGCAGTTCTGGTGTACTGCAGTGTGTTGTGGCCCTTTTGAAAAGTGATTTGATGCAACGTCTTTTGTGTGTGTTGGGGTGGAGACAAAGTATCGTACCCCTGATAACAAGGAAAAGACACATAACCTCAACCCCAAGGAGAAGGAAGCACTAAGAAACGATAAGAACATAATCATACTACCAGCAGACAGAGGCAGAATGACGGTCATCCTGGACAAAGCAGAGTACATCCAAAAAGCGCAATAACTACTTGCAGATACCAATACCTACCAAAGGAGGGAGTTTGACCCCACCCCACAGCTCACCAATAGGATAAACAACACACTGAGGAACCTACAAAACAAACGGGCAGATAACCAGGTTTGACCTTCATGGGATGAAACCTGAAAGCAACAACACCCCCAGATTCTATGCACTACGTAAAGTGCACAAACCAGACATCACACTCAGACCCATAGTATCTCTACCAGGTACACCATCACACAAACTGGATAAAGAACTACAGCAGAAACTGAAACACCTGATCAGCGGATCCTGACACTCTATACAGTCAACACAGTAATTATTGGACATCATCAGAAATACACACATAGACAAGGAAGAAACTATGGTCTCATTCGATGTAACGGTACTGTTCACCTCTATCGACAAAACCCTGGCCAGAGAAACAATAGCCAACCTGCAGGACATACAGAACAGACAACAAGACGTGGAACCTATCAACAAAAACTGCATACTCAAACTACTGGACCTGTGCCTCACAACACACTTCACATTCAGCAACCAAATATATGAACAACTCAACGGCACACCCATGGGCTCAACCATCTCTGGCCTCATAGCACTCATAGCAGAAGCGGTAATGCAAAGGTTAGAACAAACTGTCTTACTGCAAATTCAACTCAAACTCTAGGTCAGATATGTGGATGGTACCTTTGTAATCATTAAAAACACAGAAATAGAGAACACACACCGGATCATCAACGCCACACTCACAGGAATCAGATTCACTAGAGAGAAAGAAAAGGACAACCAACTCCCATTCCTAGACGTGATGGTACAGAGAACACCGAATGGAGATTTCACCACAAAGG
>NW_025209542.1:15686-16981 GCF_004010195.1 Chiloscyllium plagiosum
GAAAAGGACAACCAACTCCCATTCCGAGACGTGATGGTACAGAGAACACCGAATGGAGAATTCACCAGGAAGACAGCTAACGATCCGCATCCATGAACACCAACTCGCCACGAAACGACATGAGCAGATATCCTTAGTAGCCACACACTCAGATGACAAGGAACATGAGTTTGACTGGGACAACACTACTATTATAGGACAAGACAAACACAGAACAGCCAGGGATTTCCGAGAGGCACGGCACTCATCCACAGATTCAATCAATAAGCACATCTACCTGGACCCAATATACCGGCCACTGCAGCGGACAGCTGGAACTGACAACCGGAAGCAGCAGATACAAATCACTATAAATGCCGGAGGAAACATCACAGAAGGGCTTCATAGGGGGCTCCCAAGCACTGAGGATGCCACCTCGACATGGGACGATATGTCTGCAACACAAATTCCCAGCTCGGCGAACAGAACTACAACAACGAGCACCCGAGCTACAAGTCTTCTCACAAACGTAGAATGGAATAATTTATGCCGTCCCTTATTTATTCATTTGGGCACATAGGGAAATAAACAGCTTTGATGTGGAATAAAGTATTTCTTGAAATATTACAATTAGTTAACATAATTTGACTTCAGTGATCCAAAACCAACACTGAACACAACCGACATCATCTTATTTATCCGACGTTTCAACCTTTCTAATCTCTGTTGGGTTTCCTTCCATGGCTCATCTCACAGTAACCCTCAGCCATGGAATATGTTCCAAACATTTCATGGTATTTTGACAATTTGAGGTAGTTTCATTCGCATCTTTTGAAAGTGTTGGTAATACCTCGCCAGTGATAAAGGGCCTGAATCTCAAACCTCAATTTAGCCTATTAAACTAATGTCTGAAAATCAAATTGCGTGTGCCAGTTACTATGGAGACATTAATTGAAGGTGACCGGAATAGCGTTCAGTAACACAACAGAAAGTTCTCACTTGATTGTTGATATTATTACCGTCACGTCTCCCCTTTAAAGTTTGTCTGTACTCTGTATTTCCGTTTCAATGAATTGCTTGAGAAGAAAGGAACATGCTCATGAACTGTATCTGGTAAGCATTGAGAAGAATTGCAAACACGGCGCTCGCTGCTGGACACGATGAGAATATTTCACTGTTCTCATAATGGACTAAATAGGAACTCAGGTTAACTGAGGGATCATCTGCAATGTACATTTAAGCGGAAATGGTTTCTTACGACATTGAAGGTGAACTTAGAGCCTGTACAATTATGAAAACGATGTAAGTTGCAGGCA
>NW_025209543.1:0-16983 GCF_004010195.1 Chiloscyllium plagiosum
CGTCTCATTCTGGGGTAGGTGGGACCTCTACAACCAAGACTGGCCAAAACCTAAATCAGAGTGATAACAGGATCCGAGGATGATTTTGTTCATGCTCTTCGAGATGGTTTAAACTAATTCAGCAGGGTGATGCTGAATTGTAGTTCCAACATGCAGGATTTTGAGAGCAGTGAGGTCAGAAATGACCTTACAAGATCACAAGATTACACCGGCAAGCAGGAAGGTGGTTTGGAATTTTGCGAATGACCATAACGCGTTAGTGATCCATCCAGCGACACACGAGCCTTTAAAAGCAATGTTTGGCACGCTTTATCAAGTCGAAAGGTAATCGTTTGGTGTTAAATATTTGTTAAGAATGACAAATAGGAAGAAATCCCATCGAGTGCGCCATGTGAATCTGCTCAAAAGGTATTCGATTGCATACAACACAAAGTGAATTGTCGTGTTTAGGCGATTCTGAATTGGATTTTCCTCAAAATAAATTAGACAATGAAGAAGTCCTCCAAAAGATGAATAAAATATTGAGCTATTTTTCAGAGGAAAATCGAAATTACCTGACAGAGTTATTGATATTAACAGGCGAGATATGCAGGTTGGAGGTATCGGGATAGCTGGACAAATTATAGAACATTCTTACTGAATAATCCTCCAAGTTTGGCGCAGATCAAAAACCTATTCACCACATCACAATTGCAACACAACTGGCATGAGTTGCAGTGACTGGGACTCAGCCATGATAATGGCACCAAATAACTGTTATTATGTGTGGTCTATTGCAAAGAGTTGGACAGTCAGAATTACTGATGCATGTGTTTTTCCACGTTTGGAAAACGTTACTGAGAAAATGAGACAAGCAACTTACATTTCTAAGTTGAACTTTTGCAGAGAATACTGCTACGAACCTTTATCTGAAAGAGTGAAATCAATTTTGGTTTTGTGATCTTGAAGGAGCTGTATAAATTTAAACTCCTGCCCTTTCGTTGGAAGCATGGGCCAGACACATTTTAAATACTAACCAATAAAGCAATTTCTGGATTACCCAATTGTGTGGTGCATATGGATGACCTGGTAATTTTTAATCACAAATGCAAGGACGTTTTTGCAGTATGTTTCGGAATTGTTTGATCGAATTATTGGGTCATGTTTTCGAATAAAACTGGCGAAGAATGAGTCGCAAAATCTCAGTTCACCTTCCAGATACACGCATTTAGGCATGTTCAAATGCCCCCACGGAATGTGAAAGGAAAGATTCTTGGGAAATTTCACATGCTAACGATGCGGAGGACACTGATACGATTCGTAAGATCGAGTGGTTATTTTGAATGTTTGTATTGAAATTTAGTGGTATTCCACTCACTAAATCTTGAAAGAGGCTCACAAAATTTAAAAAGGGTAGTGTACTGTCAGAAGGCATTCGACAGCCAGAAAGCTGCATTAATAAACTCCTCAGTGTGAACTATTGCCCCAGTGTTAAATACAACGAATTACATTACGGTTTTCAAGGTGAATATCGATGCAAGTGAAGCGGATGTCGATGCTTTCATCTTGCATAAAGATAGCATAAAGATTCAAAGATCGATTGGGTATTTTTCCAGAAAGCTGAATGATCATTTATGGAAATTCTCCATGATTCCGAAGGTAAAGTTGAGCTTGTTGCTGCCGTTACAACTTTTCAAAATTTAGATTGCGAGAAATGTGTCCGAAACAATTCCCAGAATGGTTAAATGTATCTTATTGTTCCAGCCATTCAAATTGTAAGCTGTATACGTGGCAGGCTAAGAAAACATACAATCATAAACGCATTTTGTGACTTTGATGAAGAAAGGCAAACGTGTTCGATGGCAGGGATAAAGAATGGACTGAAAAAGAATGTAGTAGCGAATGTTTGCATGCTTTGAGTGAAAGTAATATAAATGTGTTGCAATGTCCTAACAGAGTAAGACGAAATGTATTTAAAAATGCAGCCATCCTGTGTAGTGCTGGAGATTTTTGAAGCAGGGGAGGGGGAGGTGAGAATTCTGACACTGTAATAAGTTATTTTGTTCTTATTTCCTCTTCGAGAAATTGTACGAGAGTGAAGGTCTGGTTACTTAAGACCATTGACTCGACAGCTTCGGAGGGTTTAGTTTCATTTCCAGTGACCTGAATGATTAAAGCCACATCTCACAGATAAGAATTGCTATAGATTGTTTTTTATTAACTGCAGCCTCAGAAGCTTCTGCGGTCTCCACAGATTTGGCAGCTGCAGTCAATGTCTGGATTTTTCTTTATATTCTTTTCTCCTTGAATGATGATGCATATGGGAATCTGTGCCTGATTTCTTTTTTTCTTTTGTTAGAAAGATTGTGTCTTAGGGATATTTTAATGTTGAAACAATTAATTCGTGATAGTTGCAGCATTAATTACATAGTAAGATTTTCCAAACGAATTGTTATTTGATATTCATTTATCGTTTGCTGCATTATGACCACAGTGTTTAAATAAATCGTGTTTTGCTCAATGTCGACGAGATGCAGCAGTTGTGTTGCATCTTTAGCAACTGCTCAATTGTCTTTAAAAATCCGAAGATAGGGCCGAGGCTACTTTGATAAACGATCATGAGGCCGTTTGCTCTAATGCATAACAGTGTATCATTACTTTCCCAATACCTGTAAAACGCACGATCAATGTATGCAATCATGCAGAGCAGATACATACATCCACATGAACAATCCGTGATAAAGATTGCAGCAGTGTCAACAAGGCAGCTCATATACAGGATCTCTGTTCAGCCGTGCTGGATCGACTGTTTTCATCATTTCATCATCGGGTGGGTTTAAACTAGCTCAGCAAGAGGATGGGAACCTTCAGTATCGTTCCAGTGCACAGGAGGATGAGAGTAGGGAGGGCAAGGGCAGGATTTCACGGTCACGGGAATGTGCTGGCAGACAGCAAGCTGGATTGAAGTGTGTCTACTTCAACGCTAGAAGTAGCCGAAATAAGGTAAATGAGCTTGCAGCATGGATAGGTAGAAGGGGCTTCGATGCATTGGTTATTCCAGAGGCATGGATAGAGCAGGGTGAGGAATGGCTGTTGCAGGTTCCAGTATTTAGATCTTCCATGAACAACAGGTTAGGCCGTAAAACAGAGTGAAGTCTGGCCTTGTCAGTCAATGACAGAATAACGGTGGCCGAAAGAACATTTGACAAGGATTCGACGACTGAGGTGGTATGGCCTGAGGTTAGAAATAGGACAATAGGGGTCACACTGCTGGGCGGTTTTTTAAAGTGCCTCCACAGAGAAAGGAACAGAGTGGTCATTATGGGGAAAATAACTTCCCCAGCATTGACTGCAAATGCCATCACTCTGGTATGTCGGATGGATCAGTTTTTGTCCAATGTGTGCAGGATGGTTTCCTGACACAGTATGTCGAAGGGCAGACAAGAGGGTAGGCCACACGAGATCTGGTGCTTGGTCATGAACCAGGTCAGGTGCTTGATTTGGTTGTAGGTGAGCACTTTGGAGAGAGTGATCATAATTCAGTTGCTTTTAGTTTAGCGAAGGGAAGGGATAGATAGATGCCACAGGGCATGAATTATAGATGGGGGAAGGGTGGCACAGTGGTTAGCACTGCGGTCTCACAGCGCCAGAGACCAGGCTTCAATTCCTGATTGAGACAAATGTCTGTGTGGAGTTTGCACATTCCACCCGTGTCTGCGTGGGTTTGCTCCGGTTTCCTCCCAAAGTACCAAAATGTGCGGGTTATGTAAATTGCCTGCACTGTTAGTTGAAGTAGTAAATGTAGGGGAGCGGATATGCATGAGTTGCTTTTCGGCGAGGTCGGTGTGGATTTGTTGGCCCGGAGGGCCTTTTTCCACACTGTAAGTAATCTAATCTAATCAAGTATAATGCCATTAGGCAAGACTTAGCATGCACAAGAATGGGGTAAAGAAATTCAGGGGACGGGGCAATCGAAATGTGGAGCTGGTTTAAGGAACTGATATTGCGTGTCCTTGATAGGTATGTCCCTGTCAAGCGGGGAGGAAGTGAAAAGCTAAAGGAGCAGTGGTTTCATAAAGAAATTGCATCACTTGTTTATCGGAAGAAGGAGGCTTATGAGAGTTTGAGAAGAGATGGTTCAGATGAAGCGACAGAGAGTTACAGATTAGCAAGGAAGGATTTAATGAGCGAGTTAGAAGAACAAGGAGAGGACATGAGCAGTCTTTAGCAATTATAAAGAAGGAGAACCCGAAAGCTATCGATAGATATGTGAGTAATAAAAGGATGACGAGAGAAGGAATAGGTCCAATCAAACACAGATGTGGAAAGTTGTGCGTGGACCCTGTCGAAATCGGAGAGGTGCTAAACGAATGTTTCTCTTTTTTTTCAGTCAGGAATAGGAGAATACTGTAGAAGAGAAGAATGTGATATGGGATATTATACTAGAAATGTTTGTAGTTAGTAAGGAGGAAGTGATACCAATTCTAGAAGGAGTGAAATGAGGCAAGTCCCCTCGGCTGGATGAGAGTTATCTGAGGAGTCCCTGGAAAGCTGGGGAGGAGATTTTGGAGCCTTTGGCCTTGATCTTTTAGTTGTCATTGTCCACTCTTCTGAGGTATAGTGACTCTCAGGTTTAACCACCAACAGTTACCTCTCTTCAGTGAGAGAGCAGTTGATAATTGGTAGGAGTAGGACGACGATAATTATTAAGAACCATAGATATGTTGTATCCCAATTATACTTGTATTTTCTCGTGTCTGCGAAATACAACTTTATTTTGCTTGACTGAGGTATTGTCCACCTGCCTCCCGTTTCCAGGAATGTGATATCTAATCCATGACGATTTTACATAGTCATAAATCTAATTCTAAGAATGTATTTAAAGACATCTCCCCTTTGAGATGCAGAAAAAAACTTCCTAATTTTGTAAAGCTACAGATGAAAACATCTGTTGTTTTTTTAAAGCAAGCCATGCCATCTGTTTAGATTTTTAACTAGTTTACCAAAAGTTGCCAAACGAAGCAAAGTTCTGGATCGCATAAAGTGTTGTGTTTCATGGGGTACTTAACATCGATGACA
This sequence comes from Chiloscyllium plagiosum, assembly GCF_004010195.1. Lineage (NCBI taxonomy): Eukaryota > Metazoa > Chordata > Chondrichthyes > Orectolobiformes > Hemiscylliidae > Chiloscyllium > Chiloscyllium plagiosum. Next base: position 5,059 of record NW_025209543.1, read on the forward strand.
GAAAGGTAACATATCTCTCCAAAGGAGAAACTTCATGTAGATGTTTTTCTCCCTCAGACCTACAGCCCCCTAGGATTTGGTTTACTGAATCGTATTGGGGAAAAACTTACTGAATGTTTAAATGTTTATGAATTTCACTGTTTTTGTTGCTAAATTTTCCGTGCAAATCATAAGAATTCTATGCTGCCTTGATAACTATTTTATGACACATTTGCTTTTTTAAAAATTTGAACGACTTAGGTAAACATCCATAAGATTTCTCAAATGGATAAAATGTAATTTCTTCTTTTTTCAGTTTATCTGACGTTCACTGAGATAAAAATGTGGATATTTGTTTCTAATTTGTGAATCAATTCGTCTTTAACATTATTAATTGCAACTTCGGTTACATGCAGATGTTTGCGCTCATTACTTGCCACTTACCGACAAATGCTCATTTGGCATGTTTTCGATTGCTGAGTTTTGTAGTTTTCTAAGAACATGAAAGCGTAGACCATGGGCTGATCTTCTTTCACAGAGCAACCAAAATAAAAAGAGCTCTCCTCTCATTTATGTCTGACCATTCTCTATACAGTTATTAAACTTTGTGGATTCTAATTTGAAACTGCTGACCGTAGAATTTTGCTGATGTGTCCCTCGGTTCTACCAGAGACAAAAGAAATTCAGCACTGCTTGTGGAACACACTCTTATTGCTATGTTCGTTGATTAACTTGCTGCATTGTTACTGTGATCACAATGTTTTATTTCTGTCGACTACATGAATTTAGCAATGTTTGACTTCTGGCGATATATGTTTGTCTGAGAAATAAGGACTGACCAAATACAAGACAATTGTTTAGGTTGAAAAGCAGTCATACCTACCAGTCAGACCATGGATTTCATGGCCTGTTACATCGAGAAGCAAGTTCTTCATGTTGCGATCATGAATTGTTTCACAATTTAGGACCTTTTCAATGAAAATCATTCAGGGCCGGCCCCCGCCAAAATTTACTGCCAATCGTTAATGGCCTTTGAGAATGTAGCGGTATGCTGTCTTCTTGTGCAGTTGCATTCCTTGCTGTGTTACAACATGTACCATGCCCTTTCCAGGCGAACAGGGCGTGAAGCATCCACAATTCTGACCAAGATGGATCAAAGGAAACAACATCGTCTGAAGTGCCTATTCTCTTACACACACATACACACAGAGAGAGAGGGAGATAGAGAGAGAGAGAGAGAGAGAGAGAGAGAGAGAGCGAGAGAGAACTGATGGTGAGTTTACCTCTTTTCCTTTCGCCATACCTCTCTGGATTTAACAAATTGAGCTGCAAAATGAACTGATCTCGCCATTGAAGTACAATTGGCTAGATAGTTGGTTTGTGATACATAATATCAACGTCATTGTGGTTTAGTTCCCACATTGGATCGGATAGCATTGAAAGTCTGAATATACTACAATTCACGCACGAACACCAGCTAGCCACAAAAAGACACGACCCCCTCTCCCCCGTAGCCCTACACACGGATGAAAAAAGCCACCGTTTCGACTGGGACCACACATCTCTCCTGGGACAGGCCAAGCTAAGACATGCCAGAGATTTCCTAGAAGCCTGGCACTCCAACCACAATGCCATAAACAAACACATAGATCTAGATGCTATCTATCAAAATCTCAGAAAACGAACAGGAAATGACATCACAACAAACACCAGGAACCCCATCCAGAAGAAAGATCTCAAAAGAAAGCAGGAGACAACAGCTTCACTTCACTTGGAGGTCGCCACTGATGATGTTACCTAGCCAGATAATGAAACGTCTGGATATCAAACCTACACCTCAGCAAGCAAACCTACACCCTAATAGCATTGATGAATACCTGCAGTGAAACTTGTCACTGATTCACAGTTGTGTTGATAGTGGATGACTTACGTTTTTGTATGTATGTGTCAATCATGACATAGAAACGCTCCGGGAAATTTGGCAGGCATGTCAAAACATGACAAATGAGAAAGAGAATTGAAGTTTCTGTTCCTACATGAGTCATCTATAACTATTTGGAAGAAGGTTTATATTGGAATTGAAATGTTGACACTTCATCTCTCACTACAGATTCTTCCAGGAATGTTGCATTTCGCCAGCACGTTCTGCTTTGATTTTATATTTTAAATGTGCGTGATTTTGTTCATTAATGTGGCTGCTTTTGCATGGTGCTTTCCAAATTCTTGATTTTTTTTGTGTTAAGTCTCGCAGACAATTACGATAATTCCATGGATGTGTACATTGTAGATGATCGACAAGATGTGGGAGTGAGGAAATGTTTTACTCATTGCAATATTCTTAACCTATTACCTGCTACAGTAGTTACGGTACTTGCATGGTGTTTCAGATTCATCTTTGGATCGATCGTGTCTCTGAGGTATTTGGAAATTGGTACGTTGGTTGGACTACCTATAATGGAGTACATTTTTTGTGACATGAATGTCAATTATAATAATAACTCTTCAACATCTGTGGAGTTAATAATTCTGGTAAATAATTGGCAATTAATTGGTGTGACTGGGGGGCTCAGTGGTTAGCACTACTGTTTCATTACATCAGTGACCGGGTTCAATTCCATACTCATGACCGGTTTCAATTCCAATGTGCGGCTGTCTGTGTGGAGTTTAAACATTCTCCCCATGTCTGCGTGCGTTTCCTCTGGTGCTCCAGTTTCGCCCCACGGTGGACTTGTTGGGCTGAAGGGCTGTAGATGATGTAATAGGGAAAGAAAAACCTTTTCGGCACCAGTTATGGCCAGGGAAGTTTCACAGTGCAGAACGAGCAGCTTTTGGAAACCAAGATTTTGGAACGGAAAGTCTCTTCGAGTTTAGAGCAGTGCAAAAAGCCTTTGGGTATGAAAGTTCAGTAAAATAAAATACTTATGAAACCCGATTTCGATATTTGAAAGTATATCCTCACCATCCACGTCCCCCCAAACCGGGTGAAGAGAGTATCGCACAATGTGCTGTAATAAGGTGGATAGTAGATTTAAAGGGGGAATTGGATTTGAATGTAACTGGCCCAGAGCAGACTGTTAAAAAGGAAACGAGAGGCAGGACAGGCGAAGAGGCAAGCATAATTAGAATACTTACAACTGGAAAAAGAGAGCTTGTGAGGTGAAATTCAGACGTTATGCACGTTAAGAGAACACAGACATGATGAGGCACATCTAAGTTATTCCAGGAATATTCTGCAGAGACAGGCAGAGAGTGATGGGGGAAGGGAGCAGAGGAGGCAATAACATCGGCAGAAAATACAAGATAGGATACAATTGGAGTCTGATGAGGAATCCAATGTAGCAATTTTAATAAGGGAAAGAAGCTCCTACAGGGGAAGATGTTGCCATTGTTTATGAAAGGGGGGAGACAGTTGCAACGCAGTAGTTGAGGAATCCAGGTTCTGGAAAGGCGGATAAATATATTGCCCAGTTTACATGATCGAGCTGGAAAGTGGATTAGAGCCATGGAGGACGAGACTACAGCTTGTTGGCAATGTGGGATTTGAAGGCACTGCTTATAAAGCTGGCGATAATCTCGCAACTAAGAGAGATAATGGATCCAGCTGGCGAGAAGAATGTGGTGGATAATCCGATGATTGATGGCACTGTGTTTGATCGAGTAAATCAAAACGTATGGTGGGCACATAGATATTGTCATCTGCCTAAGAACGATCCCAAAGCTTTGAGAGGGGAGACATTGAAAACACAGCAGCCTTTGGGGAATTCCGTTGAATAGGTGGCAACTTGAAATGGAACAAGATGTGGAAGATAGTCAGCAGCTCTGCACAATGTTTCGGACCGCTATCATTTAGGTAATGTGCCTTCAATATAAGTTAGAGGAGGTAGTGTGGCTAACGTCTGTAATCTGCCAGAAATTTAGAGATCATGTGGTAGAAAGATACTAAAAGAACAAAAAAGATGCTGGCTGAATAGCTGAAGGAGGTGCAAACAATATTGACATTGCTCCAGCTTGAAGAACCTTCCAAGAAAGGAAGAGAGAGCCCCAGTAAGTTAGCAAATGGATAGTAAAATAGTCGTTTTCCTTGTACTGGTCTCGAAGGGGTCACCAATTAATTTGCCTGGTAGGGATGCTTTATTTAAGTTTGAATTAGAATTGTACTGTACATAAAAGAGATTTACTGTCGACAGAGAGAATTATAAATTAGTGTTGCAGGCTGCAAGGAAGGTCGATGTATATTGGATAGGTGACATAGGTGACTATATTTAGGAAACTTGGGAAAAATGGAAGAATGATGTTTTAGCTTGATTGTCTTTGGCTGAGCCACTCTCATTTGAGCTGTACTGTACAGTGATTTTTGACGAGATGCCGCGTGAAGACTTAGGCGAGTGTTGTCCCTGTGGGATTATTACCCCGCAGCATTTACAGAGGCTAACTATACTGATAAGGAAGCACAGGTGCTTCTGGCTGAGCAATGGGGACCCCTAACAACATTGTCAGCTGATTGTCGGGTTGACGACTGCACTGTTAATGCCTGAAGCTATAGCTATTATAAAGTGTCAGGCACACACGAAAGGTATTGATTTCGTGGTCACGGCTAATCATGCTGCAGATGAAGCGGCTATACTTGTTTCTGGGTGTGCTTTCGCTGTCATTGCACCTCAGGTGTCTTTAGATCCGGAGCCACCTATAGTCGTCATCATTGCAATGCAGGGTGAAGTGATCATTGCTGAGCAGCTATTGCAGGGACGAAAAGGGACCCGGCACAACCAGGAAGGCATGTGGTGCGCAGCGGAAGATTTGTGCGTGGCACTTACCCCTTCATTTCTCATTTGTACCTCAAACGCTGCTTGAGGCGAAATACTGCGGAAGGTAAGGAGGGAAGACTTTTGGTCACGTTACGTGCGGGATTCAGTGGATTACACATTATTGCAAAGTAATGTTTTTGCTCAATCTAATGTCAGAACGGTGATAATGACGCCGATAGGACATATACCTGTACCTGAGGGGCCATTTAAGCATCTGGTGATTTACTATGTGGACATGATGAAGACAATGTGAAGGAAGAGATGTATATTGGTCATCATTGAGAGTTTTAGTAGATGGGTAGAAGCGACCCCGTCAAGAAATTCAGGGGCAGACACTGAAGATGTTATCAGCTGAAGTTATTCCGACGTTTGGCATGCCGTCTGACATCACATCGGATAAAGGGTCTGCCTCTATCCAGAAGACGATTGAGTTGATTCTGCAGATTTTGCGGATTAAGCAGAGGTTTGGCTATGTGTGCCATCCTCAGTCGCGGGGTATGGTGGAATGGATTATTAGTACTTTGGAAGCTGAGTTAAATTTAGTTTGTGCAAGTACCGATGGTACCTGGTTCGGTGTACCGCCACTGGCATTAATTGGCTACCATGTGCAGACTAACCGCATGAATAACTTGGCACCACATGAAATGCTTACCAGTGAATACATGCCAGTGCTTTAGTGAGTTTTCCATTTGACGTGCCTAGCTTGGATCAATTGGAACTTGAACTTAAGTACTGTATGCAGGTGCAAACTACGAGTCATGAGTGAGCCAGTGCCTGGTAGCTGGAATGGGCTTATTGGACATGAGATCAGGGGTATGTGCGTGTTTTCTGGAGAAAGTGGAGAAGTCGCCTACTTCCGTTTAAGTGGAGTGTCGATCCACTTGATATCACCTTAGTCAATGTACCAGGGCCTCCCACCGGTTCAGACGAACTCCTGCGTTGAGGAATGTGAGGGCTGAGACAGAACTGTGACGATTGAAAGGGTGTGCTGTGGCTTCATACTTCTTTACATGGCCTTGAGCAGTTGGTGAGTGAGGCTTGTTGGGGTGCTGGTGCCTCCAAAGTTGTGTTGAGTTTGTAGGAGACCTTTCTCCTGATCGTATGGCTGAGGACGGGTTGGGAGAGGCACCCTCCGCAGTTCTGAACTTCTCTGCTCTTTGCTGACTTGGGGCTCCATCGATATGGTGGAACTGGTGGATCTCGCTTGGTAGTGCAACCAACTCACAACCAACTCTGCACCGCACTGAACAGTGGTTTATCCCTGATCTGGCAGTTCACGTTGTTGGTATAGATGAGCCACAGGGTTCCCCAATGTGTTCTAGGCCAGGAGTTAGATTGCCACAGGCTAGGAATTGTTCATTCCTGTCATTGATGTTAGCAGCACTGCCGAATGGATTAATCGCATCCATTACAACCAGCAGAGGTTTATTAATTGCTCTGATATTGACATCTCTGCGTTCGGTAAGCAAGTAGATACGACTAGTCGGATGGCGTAGCGGACTCACTAGTCCTTTCACTGGGTATTGGCTGAGAAAGAGGGTGTCTATGTATTGTTTGGGGAATAGTTATGTACTTTTATTCTCAATAATACTAGCCCTGAGGGATCTCTTACTCAGGCGATGGGTAAACTGTGGAGTTTACAAAGGGAGCTTATGCAGAATGCAAGGTCCAGCCATCCAATCTTTGATTGGTTGGATGGTATTTTGGGGGAATGGGGGGCTTGGTTCGTTAAGCGTGGGATTTTTTGCGTGTTTTGTTTTGTTTTGTTTTTGTTGCCTTTGTCTTTTGATGTGCTTTTCCTCTTGTAAAGTCTTTTTGTGAGACTTTCTGCGCGACAATTCCCTCTTGTTTCGGTGGACTCCGGCCTGGCCCCCTCTTCTGCTGCGTGGTTTGCTGCTGTACTACAATGATCTGACGTCGGCTGTCGTACTGAAACCATGTTCTGATGGCGATGCCTGACTTGCAAGTTTTGCATACATGTTCAGATTGTGCGGGTCTTCTTTCCTGTTTTAGTTACTATGGGATGGGATTTTGGCCTCTGACTTGAGGTGCAGAGGGAGAAAGCTTTGAAGTTTGGACCCTGGAATTTATTATGGTCTGCTTTTGGGGCTCTGTTTTTTCACTTCGCCTTTGTGCGTCCTGCCTCCTTGTGTTCTTTCTCTGTGCGTTGGTTTCAAAGGGGTGAATATATGGAATTTATTATGGCAGTAACGTAGTTAGCTTAGTGTTGCAATTTATGTCCGGGATCATGTTACAGGGCTCTCGTAACACATAATAGTGCATTGTGAAAGGTCAGTTAAATCACTGGAAGATGAGCTCACGCTGAAGATGCTGCTGCTGTAATATGGTAGGTTAAGTTTGATTGAGTGAACCAGTGTGGCAGACGATCATTAGTTTAGAAAGATAAAGCAAGCCAGCATGTTTTCTATGTTAATGTTATCCGATTAGCGCGGGACCAATAAATTGTACAAATTCTAGGTGAACAAATACATTGTGGGCGGTAGGTTAATTTGATTGAGTGAACCAGTGTGGCAGACGATCAGTAGTTAGAAAGATAAAGCAAGCCAGCATGTTTTGCTATGTTAATGTTATCCGATTAGCGCGGGACCAATAAATTGTACAAATTCTAGGTGAACAAATACATTGTGGGCAGTGAGGGAAGGCATTTTTCTGGCTGCCACAGCTTTGATTTTGCAAGATTAAAGTTTAATATCATGAAAGACTTTCTCCGTCTCCTTGTAATTTTTTGCACAACATTGAGTGATTCTACCACAGCAACACTCACGCTTTCACCGTCAACCTGACCCCCTCGCAATCTGACTCTATCATCATCATTTTGAGACCCTCACACTCACTCAGTCACTGCCCCCTGACCCCTTCACACTCACTCCGTTATCATAAAACCATAATTCTTGAAGTGACTCCATCACTGTCACCTTGAACCGCTCACCCTCACTCCGTCGCTGTCATGCTGGCGACCATAAACTCACTCCTCATTCATGCTAACACCCTCACACTCACTCTGACACAGTCAGCCTGACCCACTAACACTCACATCGTCACCAGCACACTGGCCCCCTCACACTCACTCTGTCATTGTCTCCTTGACCCACTCACTCACTCCATCAATGTCACCAGGACCACATCACACTCACAGCCTGACTTCATCACACTCACTCAGTCACCGTCGGCCTGACCATCTCATACTCAGTCCGTCAATTTCACCCCGACACCCTTGCACTCACTCCAACATTTTAAACTCATCCCTTAACACTCATTCCATAACCATCACAATAACCTCTTCACACTCACTCTATCACCAGCAAACGGATACACAGAACTCAGTCAGTCACTGCCACTCTGACCACCGTGCACACCCGTTGTCACCATCACTCTAATTTCCTCACACTCGCTCTGTCACCGTCACTCTCACGCCCTCACATAAAACCCATCACTGTCACTCTTCCCTGCTCACACTTTCTGCATCATTGTCTCCAGAACCCCTCACATTCACTGCGTTACTGTCAAAATAGCACTCTGCAGTCAGTCATTCATTATCACCCAAACCTACTTGCAGTCATCTTTCACCATTACCATGACTACTCATTTCAGTCCATTACCTTCACAATGATGCCATGACATTCAGTTTTGCCCATGACAACCTGCCGCCCTCACTCTCACTGTATTACCGTCTTTCTGACCACCTCACATTCACTCTGTGGTCAGCAAAATCACCCCCACACAATCACTCAGTCTCAACCACTCTGACACCAATCATACACACTCCGTTACAATCACCTACTTTTCCCTCACTCCAATATCATCACCTTGACCTCCACACACTCACTCCATCACCATCACTCTGACCCCCTCACACTCACTCCTCACACTGCCAATATGAGATTTATGCTATCAGTATTACGCTAACTGTCTCACACTCACTCCATTAACGTCACCCTGAATCCCTCGCACTCACTCCATCACCATATTTCTGACCACCTTACGTTCACTCCATCACCATTATCCTATCTATCTCACAATCAGTCAGTCAGTCACCATCAACATGTGCCTACTCCATCATCACCACATTCAATACCTTGCACTCGCTCAGTTAGCGTCACCCTGATCGCCTTACTCGACTCCGTCATCGGCACCCTGATCCCCTCACACTGTCCATCACAGTCACAATGAACACATCACACTCACTGCGTCACTATGACCCTGTTCTGCCTCAATCACTCTGTCACAGTTACCCCGATCCCCTCACATTCACTCCGATACCCATTACTCTGACCACATCACACTTACTCCGTCATCATCATCATGAACTCTACACCCTAACTCCGTCACCAGTTCTCCTGACCGCCTCACATTCGCTCTGTCACCCACATCCTGATCCCCTCACTCTCTCTATTATCAGCATCCTGAACACCTCACACCCACTCCGTCATCATCACACTGAACCCCTCACAGTCACTCAGTCTCCGTCATCGTATCCACCTCGCATTCAATCCGTCACCGTTAACCTGACACACTTGCAATCACGCCATCACGATCAACCTGATCCTCTTGCGTTCACTCTGTCCCCTTTAGCATGACCGCCTCACACTGACTCAGTCACATGCACACATGACCTGGTCACGCTGTCTCAGTCACTGTCCCCCGATTCTCTCGGTACTCACTCCGTTACTGTCATACTGTCAACCTCACACTCCATCCATTATTGTCGCACTGACACACTTACACATACTCCATTACCGTCATCATGAACCCGTTGTACTCACTCTGTCCATCACCGAAACCCCGTCATACTCCATCACTGGAAAATTCATCCCTCGCACTCTCTCCATCAATGTCACACTGACAGCCTCACACGCACTTATCATCACATTGAGCCACTGCACTCACTCCGTACCTGACACACTGACGCCCTGCACTCACTTCGACACAGTCAATCTGATCGCCTTGCACACCATCACCGTCAGGCTGAATGTAAAGCATTCACTCTATCACCGTTACCCTGATCCCCTCACACCTACTCCATCAGCACATTCTGAATCCCTCACACTCACTCACTCACCATCGTGCTGGGATCCTCATACTCACTCCATCATCGCCAGACTGAATCGTTCACACTCAGTAAGCTACCGCCACTTGATCGCCTCACACTCTCGGTGACCATCACCCTCATCCCCTCACTCGCACTTGATCACCTTCACCCCGATCATCTCACACTCACTCCATCACCAACAAACTTAATTCTACACACTCATTCCATCAGCATCACGCTAATTCCCTCACACTGTACTCGATCACTGTCACCCTGACCTCCTCACACTCCGGCAAAGTCACGCTTACTGCACCACTATCACCCAGAATCCCTTACACTCACACCGTCACCTTCACCCTAAGCACTTCACAGTCACTCCATTACTGTCACCCTACCCATCTCGCTTCACCTGATCCACTTCAGTCTCATTCCATCACCGTAACCCTGCTCATCTCGCTCTCACTCCGTCGCCGTCACATTGGCCCCATCACACTCACTCAGTCACAGTCAGCTTGACCCTCTCACACTCACTCAATCACTGTCACCCTGACACGCACGTAATCACGCAAACACTTTCACCCCCACACCTTTGCACTCATTCCATCACCATCACTCTGACAAACTCATAATTACTTCATCACCAAATAACTGACTCCGTGCACTCAGCCAGTCACTGTCATCATGAAACCGTGCCCTCACACCATCACCGTCACCCTGACATCTCCACTTTTACACCATCACTGTCACTTTTACCAGCTCACATTTTCACCATCACCCTCACCTGAACCACACATACACTTTTCATCACCGTCAAACTCACCCCCTGCACTCAGTCTTTCACTATCACCCTGACCCGCTCGTACTCACTCTGTGATCGTTGCCATGACCAATAATTTCACGCTGCCAGCTTCACCCTGACCCCATCACACTCAGCATCATTTCTGTCAACTTGGTCACCTCGGTCTCACTCAATCACTGCCTCTCTGACCCACGCACATTCACTCTCACTCCACTACCGTCGCTCTGACCTTCTCATATTCACTTCATCACCGTTTCCCAGTTCATCTGACACTCACTCCGTCACCATAACTCAGTTCCCCTCACTCTCACTACATCACGTCACACTGGGCCCCTCGCACTCTTACACTGTCATAATGACACCCTCATAGTCTCTCTCTGTCATCATGGCCTGAGAATCTCACACTCACTTCATCACAGTCACCCTGACCTGATCACACTCATTCCATCGCTGTAACGCAGACCGCTTCAGTCTCTCTCCATGATAGTCACCCCGACACCTTCAAACTCACTCTGTCACTGTCGTAATGACAACCTCACAGTCTCTGTGTCATCATCGCCTGAGAAACTCACACTCATTCTGTCACCGTCACACTGACCACATCGCACGTATCCAATCATCATTTCCCTGACCCACCTCACAATCACTCAGTCACTGTCACCCTGACTCCCTCACACTGTATCTGTCACCATCGCACTGATCCCCTTGCACTCATCTGTCCCTGTTACTATGACCGCCTCACGCTCACTATGTCACAGACACCCTGACCCAGTTACACACACTCCATTACTGTAACAGTGACTACTTAGCACTCATTACATTACTGTTGCACTAACATCCTCACAATCACTTTTTCACCATCACCCTGAAGGTCTGCACACATGATATCACCGTAACACTTACAACCTCACATTTTCTCCGTGTTCGTCATCCACATCCTGTCGCTATCATACTGACACCCTCACACTCTCTTTGTGACAGTCTCCCTGACTCTCTTGCACTCACTCCGACACGGTCACGCTGATCCCCCGTACTCACTCCGTCAACGTCACTCTGACCACCTCACACTCACTCAGTCGTTGTCACCCAGACTCCTTCACGCTCACTTTTCCACCATAAGCATGACCAGTCATTTCACTCCCTTCCCTTCACCCTGATGCCCTCACACTCAGTCCGTCAAAATCAACCTGAAACACTCACTCTCTGTCACCATCACTCTGACCCCCTCGCATTTACTCTGTCACAGACACAATTACCCTCTCACACTATGTCAATGTCACCCTTCCACCCAT
>NW_025209544.1:0-5945 GCF_004010195.1 Chiloscyllium plagiosum
TGTTTCCATGCTGTACATCTCCATGACTTTCTGATTCTATGACTTATATCAATCTCTGTTTTTTTGGTGCACCATGCTGGTGAGAAAGGCCAAAGGAATATTCTCCATGATGAGCTTACAAAGTCTCAACAGACTCGGGGAGTTTTCAGACATACAACACAACATAATTTTTTTCCGAGCATAGAAAGTAAGGATATTTTTTTTTTCCCATGTGCATCTGCGTAAGATACTCTGGGCATACCCAGGAAAATAGAAACCGGGTCCATCTCCAATTCGGTCCCCAAGACCCACTCTACCACACCAAATGCAGTGTTCCAATATATACGAAGCCTGCAGCAGGACCACATGCAATGAGTAAGAGTATCTGTAGTCATTCTGCATTTAGGACATGCTGAAGATAATCCCACTTTGAATTTTGAGTGAAAATCTGGGGTCAGATAGAACCTATGACGATTTTTCAACTGCATGGAATGGGTTCTATTACACATCAAAATCCTCCGAGCATTTTCACAAATATCCTCGCATATCTCCGAAAAGATCTAAACCCCCAACTCTCTCGCACAGACGTCACGAAGCTGCACAGTCTTGTCTGCGGGGACACTCTCCAACAAATGGTAAAGGGTACTGACATAGAGTGTATTCTTTACAATAATCACCTGCTTCTCTGTATTGGATCTATAAGTGTCTTTTAAAATTGTGTTTTTTAATCAAATCTTTAATCTGGAAAAAAACACAGAAGAAGTCTCTACCAGGTAGTCCATACTTACGAGTTATTTGTTCAAACGTTATCAATGTTTCTCCTTCTTGTCATACGTGATGGCTCAGTAGTTTGCACTGCTGACTCACTGCACCAGGGTCATGGGTTTGGTTCCAGCCTTAGGTGACTGGCTGTGTGGAGTTAGTATATTCTCAACTGTGTCTGCGTAGGTTTCCTCCCACAGTCACGAACATGTGCATGTTAGATGACTTGGCCATTGCTTAATCGCTCATCGTGTTCCAGGATCTGTAAGTTGGGGCATTAATCAGGGTAAATATAAGATGGTAGGGGAATGGGTGTGTTTACTCTTCAGAGGATCGAAGTGGACTTGCTGGGCCAAAGGATCTGTTTCCACACTGTAGGGATACGATAATTCTAAATCATCCAAACAAGATATTCCCCTCGCTGACCACAGTTTAAACCTGGAATACATTATCCCGGTATATCAATTATAGGGGTAAGAAACATGGTTTTGGCTGTATTGCCTCGATCTGACGCATTGTCCTTCAAGTTTTAACAGTATTGATAATCATTATTTTATGAGAATATTCCATAAATGTTGTCATTTTATCTAAGAACAACAGACTAATAAGGGTTCACTTTGTCTGAGAGGGCTCAATGTCTCGCCATCTTGATGCCGAGACCTCAGCGGCCCAGGCACTAACATACGATGAAAAAAAAACTTAATTGCTTGCTTTCAATCGGGGAGATCTACTCCTCACAATCTGTGGGGCAGTTGCAAATTTGTTAGCTCGATAAAGAATCGCTTATGGTGCCAAATAAAAGAGCTAAACCAGCCATTATGTTTCCGAAATATCTGTCTGGGAAACATCATAGAAAGCATTTGAACTGGGTGTAGGAAATGAGGAAGGACATTCATTTTGATAACAGCTATCTTCCCGAGCCAGGATATTGGAAATGCCTCCATCTTCGAAGGTCTGGCTTAATTTTGTCAAACAAATGGACATAGTTCACGATAAACACATGATCAAAGACAAATGTAATGAAGATACTGAAATAGGGAAACGACCCCCCGTGACCATTTAAAAGGAATCCAGGATTTGCCCACAGTATCAGGTATTTCCCTAAGACCTCCCGTAGGCATGGCCTCCAACTTTGTAAAATTAATCTTATCGCCTGGAAAGGCAACAAGCGAATCAGTGCATTGCATTACATGAACTACAGAAATTGCGAGATTTGACAAAAAACAAAGACCCTAATCTGCATATAATGTAATCTTTTGTGACTTCGATCCCACCTCTCGGGCAGATATGTTGGCATCCCTACGAATGGCCTCCGCCAGTGGCTCAATCCCCAACGTAAACAACAATGGTGAAAGGTGTCAACTTTGTCGGCTGTCTGGAGAAATATTAATATTACTGATCAGTGAGAACTGCAGCCTGAGGATCGCGTGAAATGACCCTCACCCACTTGATAAAAATTTGCGTACACCAAACCATTCTAATGTACAGAAGAGATCCGGCCACTCAACCCAATCAAATGCCTTCTCTCATCGAAAGAGATCAATAATCCCTGGACAGATTCTTGTTGACACTATTGGATCATATTGAGTAAATTCTTAACATTGTAGGAAGATCTGCGGCCCTTTATAAAGCCGGTTTGGCCCTCTTTGGTAACAGAAGGCAGTAAAGATTCCACCTTAATGCACGGATCTCAGACAGGATTTTGAAACCAACATTTAAAAATGAGGTTGGCGTGTAAGAAGCACCATTCTCCGGGGTCTTCCTTTCTTCAGCATCAGAGAGATATGAGCCTCTATTAAGGATGGAGGGAGGGGTTCCTGACTGTATGAGTGACAGAACACGTTAAACATCAGCCCTGACAATCGCTTTATAAATTATTTATAAAGTTCACCAGGAAATCCGTCAGGAACGTGCGCCTTTACATTCTGAAGCTGCTTCACACCCTCCTGCGCTAACAATGGTGCATTAAGGCACAACACTTCTTCAGGAATGACTCATGGAAAACCCAGGTTCTTGAAAAATGACTCCATCTTAATCCATCTATCCTCAAAATGTTCATTCTGAAATAATTCGATGAAAAATGTCGGACAGGAGACATTAATCTTTTGGAATTGAAGGTAAGGATCTCAATACCTTCCCTAATTGAGGTAATGGCTTATGAGGGGCGCTCGTTTTCCTGGCAAGATAGAATAAATACCTGCCTGGCTTATCACCATGTTCAAACAGTCTTTGTTTTGCAAAAGTAAGTTCCTTCTTGGCTGTCTGTGTGAGCGTGGAATTCACTGTAGACCGAAGCGTTGTAATCCTCTGCAGCTCAGCCACTGAGCGACAATCACAGTATGCACTCTCGGCTGCCCTCAGCTTTGCCTCAAACCAGCGTTCCTGCTCCCCCTTCTGCCACATCATAAGGAAAAATTATTCCCTTGGCATAAGCCTTAGCAATTTCCCATAGAGTGGATGAGTTATTGGTTGAATCTGAAATAATGGCTAAGAAAGAGCTGAATTTGTTGTAGCGGTCAGCACAGTAGCACAATGGTTAGCACTGCTGTCTCACAGCGCCACAGACCCGGGTTTAATTCCTGCCTAAGGTGACTGTCTGTGTGGAGTTAACGCATTTTTCCTGTGTCTGCGTGGGTTTGCTCCCACACTCCAAAGATGTGCAGGTTAGGTAAGTCGGCTATGCTAAATTGCCTGTAGTGTTAGTTGAAGGAGCAAATGTCAGGGGGTGGATCGCTGTGGACTTTTTGGGCCGAAGGGCCTGTTTCTACACTGTAATTAATCTAATCTAACTACTCAATTAACCAACTAGTCTTAAGAATAAAGGGATACATTCGCTAGTGTCTCGAATCTATTATATTGCACTTAATGTTAATCAATAAGGATACTGCTTCATGGTCAGAAATGGTAATATTCCCAATTGTGCAGGATGCCATCGAATCTAAGATTGTTGCAGGAATGGGGAAGATATCAACCCTCGTGTGGCATTTATGCCGGTTAGAAGAAAATAAAATCCCTGCTTGTGATGTGGACCTGCCATCAGACATCCACCAGCTCTAGTTCTGCACACATATCCACGAATTGCTTACATTATAACGAGGGTACTGGGGCACCTTTCGACATTCTGTCTACCGTGGGTTCCATAAGACTTTTGAAAACTTTTACTATAATGTACCACGATGCAAGATAACTGAATTTGGAACCCGATCAAGCCCGACCTGCTGTAATGTCAATTGTTCCTTGTCATCAAGGTGCATCTCTGCAATAGGACAACATCCACTCCCGCTTTCTAAGACTAGAAAGTAAATGTTTCCTCTTTTCTGGCCAATGGCTCATATTAATGCTCCAGGTAGACCATTTAAGCACATCATTACCCAGAACACACTGTCGCAACATTTGAACTCGAGAGAGGAAGAACTCGAATTACTGATAATTACTGAACAACGTCTCATAGAGCTTAAAAACTACACAAACTGAGGCGACTACAACTGCCAACTCTCAAAACTTGCCAAAACTAAGCATTTTAAGTAAATGGCTGGGATGGAGTGGGTGAGGGAACCACTTTGCCCGTGCTGTGATGGAGAGCCCAACAAAGCCGACCTTCCAGATCGCCACCATCTGGGATTTCCCCTTAACATTTTATCGATATTATTATTTAATTTTGCATTGTATTCCTGGATGGGCTGGAGCAGTGTGATTTTGTACCACTGTCAGCATTTCCCCAACACTGCACATTCCTGCCATTCCCCGATAATCCTTGACACTGTTATTCTTTATGCACCTTCTGTATGTGCCTTAAAAATATTCAATATCTCTGCCTCCAATGCTCTGCAGGGAAGAGAGTTCCGAATACTCTCAACAGTGAGAAAACAAAAGGTAACCTCATGTGTGTGTGAGATTACTTATGTCTCCTTACCTGAGAAAGGATATATTAAGTTGGAAGCAGTTCGGAGATGTTTCACTTCATGTATTCAGGGATGAGGGTCTTACATTATGGAGGCTTTAACAGTTTACTCTTGGAATCAGAGGTGATCTTATTGAAACATACAAAACCTAGAGGAGAGTGGATCAGATAGATACCCACTGGGTGTTTGTATCATCCAAACTTCTTGTTGTTTTTATAGAATCTCGACAGTGTGGAAGCAGGACATCCCGTCTATCAAGTCCACATTGACCCTCGGAGCAGTATCCCGCCCGGTCCTGCCCCCCCCCCCCCCCCCTACTCTATCTATGTAACCATACATTTCCCATGACCAACCTATCTAACCTACACATCCCTGGGCACTATGGGCAATTTAGCATGGCCAATCCGCCCAAAGCTGCATATCTATGGACGATGGGAGTAAACTAGAACACTGGGTGGAAATCCACACAGTTATGGGGAGAATGTTCAAAATCCATATCGAGGGTTGCCCGAGGTTGGAACTGAACGCAGCTACTTGGTGACGGGAGGTAACCACAGTGCTAACCACGGATCCACCATGCTCATACGTTAGTTTTATTAGTTACTTGTGGCTAACTAAAGAAATCTGCCTGACTTGTTCCTGTCACTGAACCTGACTCAGTCTGAAAACTTTATCATCGGCCATATCACCAACCTGGTTACATTTAAAATTTAATGTGAGCAGTGGAGGAATGGGACAAGAAAAGGAAACGGTGACACACAACAACATCCATCAGAGCAGGAATTAGGATAAATCCACAAAGTGGGATTTCAGTCAAGTGGGAATTCTCTTTCCCAGAAGTTTGGGGTGGTTGGACCTTTATATTATATTGAAGCTGGCTTTGTCTGATTTTCCATGGACAAGTGAAATCAGAGATAATGGTACATGGAAAGAAAAGTGCAGCTGGGAACACAATGAGATGAGCCATGACCTTATTTACTGGTGGGGTAGTGTGAAAGGGCCGAATGGCCTACATGTGTCCCTCAGCCTCATAGAACATAGAACATAGAACATAGCAGAATACAGCGCAGTACAGGCCCTTCGGCCCTCGATGTTGCGCCGATCCAAGCCCACCTAACCTACACTAGCCCACTATCCTCCATATGCCTATCCAATGCCCGCTTAAATGCCCATAATGAGGGAGAGTCCACCACTGCTACTGGCAAGGCATTCCATGAACTCACGACTCGCTAACATCTGTCCTATACCTACCCCCCCACTTAATTTAAAGCTATGCCTCCTTGTAATAGCTGACTCCATACG
>NW_025209544.1:9567-14819 GCF_004010195.1 Chiloscyllium plagiosum
AAATGCAGCACTTACCTACTTACCACAACGGGTCTTATTATTTAGGTTAGAGGAGGAGGGCGGGTGGGAGACACTACCTCTGTAGTGCCTCGGGTTCTTCTCCTGCGTGCTTTTAAAGGGAAAAAAAAACCTACCCGGCTGCCCCTCTGGTCTTCGTCATTTCCCCCTGCTGCTCCCGCTCTTTCTGTAAAGAGAGAAAAAAACACCGCTGCCCGCTACCGGTAAGTAGTTTTAAAACAAACTGTCTTACCTTAGCTGCTGCTCGCACTCAAAGTGACCGTTGGCGTCGAAGGGTGAGTATTTATACTCACTGCTTTCCTTCCCGGCTGCCCCTCCGGTCTTCGTCACTTCCCCCTGCTGCTCCCGCTCTTTCTGTAAAGAGAGAAAAAAACACCGCTGCCCGCTACCGGTAAGTAATTTTAAAACAAACTGTCTTACCTTCGTTGCTGCTGCTCGCACTGTTCTGATGTTCCATTCAGCCCTCGGACACGCTAAACAGGGGCAGATCGAGGCCACTCCGATGGTTAGGTGCAGCTTTGGAAATGTACTTGGAAAATCCAGGCTTGATCAGGAAGTGACCACCACCCCTACCCGCCAGTCCCTGTTTCCAGGCTTCCCCTCTCTGTAACGTCTGCTCCAGATGTAGGTCATGTTGCAGACCCAGATAAGCTGGGGATAAAACAACAAATCCTCTGCTCTCCCCGAATGCAACATTGTACAACACGATTTCCAGCAAAATAACCCGTTACTTTCCAAAAGCATAACATGTGAAATTAATAAATAGGAACAGGAGTAGGCCATTCGGCCCCTCAAGCTAACACTTTCTTTTAATAAGATCATGGCTGATCTACTCCAGGGCTCAACTCCACTCTCTTGCCAACTCCTTGTATCCCTCCACATCTCTCTGGGTCAGGGAATTCCAGACATTCACTACCTTCGGAGAGAAGCCATGACTCTGCATCTCAGATTGAAATCGATGTTCCTTATTCGGTATCGAAATCATCGAGTTCGACACTTTGCTCAAGAATGGAAAAAACTTCTCAACATCTACCTTCTCCAACCCCTTCTGTGTCTTGTATGTTTCAGCAGTATCACTCCTCATTCATTTAAACCCCAATTAATTATCGCCTCACCATCTTTGAGATTCTCAATAACACAACCCTTTCTTCCCAGGAAACCGCCTAATGTACCAACTAAGTTACTTGCTGCATCAGCATGCTGACTTTATTTTTCATACACAGGAAGACTCCAATGCCTTTACTGTTCCTTTTCTGGAAGTCTTCTCCATTAAATAACAGCCTGCCTTTTGATGCTTAGTGTCATCCTCAAACTCGGATGTATATTGCACTCAGCTCCCTCGTTCAGGCTGTCAGCATAGATTGTAAATAACTGATGCCATCAGACTGATATTTGTGGTACTCCAGCAGATACACCTTTATCATAAAGATCCATTAATCCTGACTCTCCGATTTCTGTGGTAACCAGTCATCATCCCATGTTAATACATTATCCGACATCCTGGAGCTTCTGTTTTGTGTAAGAACTTTCGTTTTGCAATACCTTGTGGAAAATCTCTCGTGTCTCCCAGATCGGCTTTGTCAAGTCCGTTGTTACATTCTCAGGCATCTCCATAAATACTTTGCATGATTTTACAGGGCAAAATATCATTTCCCTTTCACAGACCCACACTGACTCTGCGTGAAGCTTTACTAAATGTCCATGCTGGGCAGGTTTTCCAAACTACACTAGTCCCATCTGCTTTCCTTTGACCCATATGCCTCTAAGTGTTTCCCAGTCATATATTTGTCCACATGATGTTAAATATTGCAGCTGTACACGCAACCTACCACTCTTTCTCTGGCAGCCCATTACATACCCACACCACACTCTGCGTAGAAACGTTGTCCCTTCGTCCCTCTTAAATATTACCTCTAACACGTTAAACCCATTCTCTCTATGCTTGAACTCCCCCAGCCCGTGGAAAAATCTTGGCTATTCACCTTATCCATTCCTCTCATGATTTTATAAGCTTCTACAATGTCAGTCCGCAACCTTCTACACTCCATCTGATACTAGCTTCAAGAACAAGCATTTAATGATAAGCACTGCAAATTTGAAGCGATATTAAACATCACAGGTAACCAATACTCAGCCCAATCTTCATACTGTTATTTGTTTTTTCTCCATGTTACAATACTAAGGCGACATGAAACGCTTACTAGTGGCAATAAGAAGTTAAGCAACTGAATTCCTTTGTCTAAAGGGGATGATGATCACTACAGTGAAAACGTATCTGTGGCCATATCTATATAATACCATATGGTCAACATTCTCCCTCCTGGCCTCCCTGTGACTGTGTGTGGTTGTGTCTTCTTTATCTTGCAAACAATAGAGAGAACCCCTTTCCCCCCTTACACCTTAATTTAAACCCCTTTTACAGAATCTTCTCATTCACCACTGCTAAAAGCTCGCTTACCTTTTGCCACATCCTCCTTTCCCTGCCACCCATCCCCCACTTCTGGCAAGGGATTAAAAGACCATTTTGCAATTGTATTTAGTTTTGAAGAAGTGTCACACTGGAACCACTGTTTCTCTGTCTCTGCAGATGCTGACAGACCTGCTGAGTTTCACCATAAGGGGTAGGTATAGGACAGATGTTAGGGGTAGGTTCTTTACTCAGCGAGTCGTGAGTTCATGGAATGCCCTGCCAGTAGCAGTGGTGGACTCTCCCTCATTATGGGCATTTAAGCGGGCATTGGATAGGCATATGGAGGATAGTGGGCTAGTGTAGGTTAGGTGGGCTTGGATCGGCACAACATCGAGGGCCGAAGGGCCTGTACTGCGCTGTATTCTTCTATGTTCTATGTTCTAATGCAAGAAGCCAACTCACCACCACCTTCTCAAGCACAACTAGGGATGGGCAATAAATGCTGGCCAGCGAATGACAACCACATCCCAATAGTGAATATAAAATTAAAATTGGTTACTGACTTAGTCTCAGAATTAGTCTCAGATTTAAGGTTGAGAGTGTGGCGCTGGAAAAGCACAGCAGGTCAAGCAGCATCCGAGGAACAGGAGAATTGACATTTTGGGATTAAGCCCTTCATCAGAAATGGCCAATGCCCAAAATGTCGATTTTCCTGCTCCTTGGATGCTGCCTGACCTGCTGTGCTTTTTGCCACACTCTCGACTCTGATCTCCAGCAAATGCAGTCCTCACTTTCTCCTAGCAGATCATTTAGGACTGAGCGGAGGAAGGATTTCTTCACTCAGAGGATTGGGAAACTTTGGACTGAGACTGATAGATTTCTACATATTAAAAAAGATCAAGGGTAAGGGAATGCAGAAAAATGGTGAAGTAGAAGATAAGCCATAATCTCACTGAATGGCAAAGCTGACCCAAACAGCAGAATGGCCCATTCCTGCTCCTTTGTCCCACGTTCTTATAGTCTGTTGCGCTATTACAATAAAATCTGTCCTTCCAGTCCCACTGAACTTTTCTTTGCCCACATTGATGTATACTTTTAGTGTCTTAGATTTTGCCTTGACATTTCTGAATTGCCATTCACCTGAATTCTCCTTTCCCTTTGTTTGTTCAACTTTCTCCTGATCTAACCATACTTATCAGTTCTTATGTTTGTATAAGCTGCCCCTTCCTGTCACACTCAACTTACTACTACATGCATTGTTACCCATACTATTGTCTTTTCATTTCCCTATAACTTCACAAAACTCTTCTTAGATTAACTCTCCTTCAGTACTTAGAACATAAGAACATAGGTCAGTACAGCACACCACAGGCCCTTTCGCCCTCTATGTTTTGAGGGCCTTCTATCCAACTCTAAGGTCAGACTAACCTATATAGCCTTCATTGTACTAACTTCCATGTGCCTATCCAAGACCTTAAATGTACCTAATGCACCTGACTATACTACCACCGCTGGCAGTGCATTCCATGCAATCCATCGCTCTCTGGGTAAAGAACCTATTTCTGACATCTCCCCTAAACCTTCCTCCAATTATCTTAAAATTATGCCTCCAAATGATAGACATTTTCGCCATGGGAAAAAGTCTTTGGCTATTCATTCTGTGCAAGCCTCTCAATATCTTGTACACCTCTAACAAGTCACCTCTCTTCCTTCTTCACTCCAATGAGAAAAATCCTTGCTCCCTCAAACGTTCTTCATAAGCCATCTAGTCCAGGCAGCATCCTGGTAAATCTCCTCTGCACCCTCTCTCAAGCTTCCACATCTTTCCTATAATGAGGTGACCAGAACTGAACACAATATTCCAAGTGTGTGGTCTAACCAGGACTCTGAACAGCTGCAGCATAACCTCACGGCTCTCAAACTCAATCCCCCTACTAATGAAAGCCAACACGCCACGTACCTTCTTAATATATACCTGATGACCCTGGGTGGCAATTTTGAGGGATCTATGGACGTGGACCCCAAAATCCCTCTGTTCTTCCACACTGCCAAGAAATCTGCTTTAAAACCTGTATTCTGCATTCAAATTTGACTTTCCAAAGTGAATGACTTCACATTTTTCCTAGTTGATGGTCGGGTCATAATCACGTGCACCTACACCTTTGACAATCCATTAAAGCTACCGCGCTTGACTGGTTATACTACGAACAGCAGGACGAAAATCTGATACAGAGAGAGAGAGATGATCCCAAGACTAACAAATCAAATATAAGCTCTCTCGTCCTTTCAAATCCATGCGTAAAAGTCGATGGACCATTAAACAACTTACTGGAGAGGACTCCACAAATATCCCCATCCTAAATAATGGGACAGCCCTGTGCATCCATGTAAAACATGCAGTATCTGCACCATCTTCAGCCAGAAGTGTTGTGTCGATTACCTACCTCACCCTCACTATGATACCTTCAGAATCGCAGATGCTCGTCTTCAACCAATTTAATTCACTGCACGTGACATGAAGCAACAGCTGGACACTGTAGATACGACAAAGGCATTTGGCCCTGACATCATTCCTACAATAGGACTGAGGAGTTTTGTTACAAAACAAGCCGAAGGAAGCTATTTCATTCCAGCTCCATCTCTGACAACTCCCTGGCAATGTGGGTAATTAGCAACTGCTGTCCTCACTTTCTCCTAATGTGGGTAATTACTCAACTATGTCCCTTCCCCTAAGAAGGGAATAATTACAATCGGACCAATTACCACGCCCTCAGTCCCATCACGATAGTCAAATTGTTTGGGGTAATTTTTGATAGAGCTGTCA
>NW_025209544.1:16097-16985 GCF_004010195.1 Chiloscyllium plagiosum
TTACCATCCCTGCTTCTAATCTGTCTCGCCCTGTAAGAGTGTTATATATTTCACTGAGATTTCCACTCATTTTCCTAAGCCCCATTGAATACAGGTCCAGTTGTCCCAAACTCTGCTCCCACAACTAGTCTGTCATCCCAGAAATCAGGCTGGTCATCTTTTGCTGCTCTCCCTCAATGTCAGGTTTGTCGTCTGTTAGGAAAAGAGACCAAAACTGCATATAATACTGCACAATGTTCGAGATGGGGTCTCACCAAGGCCCTGTACAGCTGCAGTAAGATAGATTTACTCCTGTACTCAAATTCCCCTGAAATTAAGATGAAAACAGCATTTATCTTCCTTCCTGCTTTCTGCTCCTGCAAAATTGCTTTCATGGCTGGTGTGCAGGGAGGTCCACATTCTTTTCAAAGTTGCAGTTTCCCAAGTGCTGGGCCTATATACAATGGTCGACGTGCCAATGCCATTCCCAGTATTGACTTCTGGCTTCACAACTCACTGCCCTACATGGAGTCGGAGTGCTACGCAGAAATAAACAAAAGTGCAGCTTAAGTTCATTTATAGTGCAACATTTTGCAACCACTCCTTTTTCAAAGGAGTGGTTGCCATTCTATTGTTCCCATCAAAGTACACAACATCTCATCTCCCCCATTACTCTCCATATGCCACGCATTTGTCCATTCCCTCCACTTGTCTCAATCACCTTGGAACTTTTTTACATCCTCCTCATCCACTCACAAGCTGACATCGTTTAGTGCTGTCAGCAGACTTGGGAATATTGCATTCGCGTCCTTCACCCAAAGATATGATGTGTATTCGGAATAGCTGGAGCCCAAGACACGATCCTTACAATATCCACCAAGCATTCCATTTAAAAATAAAACATTGTTT
>NW_025209545.1:0-3661 GCF_004010195.1 Chiloscyllium plagiosum
AGATAACTATAGTGCATTGTAACCTAGTGCAGCTGATAACTATAGTGCATTGTCGCCCAGTGCAGTAGATAACTATAGTGCATTGTAACCTAGTGCAGCAGATAACAAGAGTGTATTGTAGCCCAGTGCAGCAGATAACTATAGTGTATTGTAGCCTAGTGCAGCAGATAACGATAGTGCATTCTAGCCCAGTGCAGCAGATAACTATAGTGCAGTGTAGCCTAGTGCAGTAGATAACTATAGTGCATTCTAGCCCAGTGCAGTAGATAACTAGAGTGTATTGTAGCCCAGTGCAGTAGATAACTACAGTGTATTGTAGCCCAGTGCAGTAGATAACTATAGTGCATTTTAACCTTGTGCAGCAGATAACTATAGTGCATTGTAGCCCAGTACAGTAAATAACTATAGTGCATTGTAACCTCGTGCAGCAGATAACTATAGTGCATTGTAGCCCAGTGCAGTAGATAACTGTAGTGCATTGTAACCTAGTGCAGCAGATAACGAGAGTGTATTGTAGCCCAGTGCAGCAGATAACTATAGTGTATTGTAGCCTAGTGCAGCAGATAACTATAGTGTATTGTAGCCTAGTGCAGCAGATAACTATAGTGCATTCTAGCCCAGTGCAGCAGATAACTATAGTGCAGTGTAGCCCAGTGCAGCAGATAACTATAGTGCATTTTAACCTAGTGCAGCAGATAACTATAGTGCATTGTAGCCCAGTGCAGCAGATTACTATAGTGCATTGTAACCGAGTGCAGCAGATAACGAGAGTGCAGTGTAGCCCAGTGCAGGAGATAACTATAGTGCAGTGTAACCTAGTGCAGCAGATAACTATAGTGCATTGTAGGCCAGTGCAGTAGATAACTATAGTGCATTGTAACCTAGTGCAGCAGATAACGAGAGTGTATTGTAGCCCAGTGCAGCAGATAACTATAGTGTATTGTAGCCTAGTGCAGCAGCTAACTATAGTGCATTCTAACCCAGTGCAGTAGATAACTAGAGTGTATTGTAGCCCAGTGCAGTAGATAACTATAGTGCATTTTAACCTTGTGCAGCAGATAACTATAGTGCATTGTAGCCCAGTACAGTAAATAACTATAGTGCATTGTGACCTAGTGCAGCAGATAACTATAGTGCATTGTAGCCCAGTGCAGTAGATAACTATAGTGCATTGTAACCTAGTGCATCAGATAACGAGAGTGTATTGTATCCCAGTGCAGCAGATAACTATAGTGTATTGTAGCCTAGTGCAGCAGATAACTATAGTGCATTCTAGCATAGTGCAGTAGATAATTAGAGTGTATTGTAGCCCAGTGCAGTAGATAACTATAGTGCATTTTAACCTTGTGCAGCAGATAACTATAGTGCATTGTAGCCCAGGACAGTAAATAACTATAGTGCATTGTAGCCTAGTGCAACAGATAACTATAGTGCATTGTTACCTAGTGCAGCAGATAACTACAGTGCATTGTAGCCTAGTGCATCAGATAACTATAGTGCATGCTAGCCCAGTGCAGTAGATAACTATAGTGCATTGTAGCCTAGTGCAACAGATAACTATAGTGTATTGTAGCCCAATGCAGTAGATAACTATAGTGCATTGTAGCCTCGTGCAGCAGATAACTATAGTGCATTGTAGCCTCGTGCAGTAGATAACTATAGTGCATTGTAACCGAGTGCAGCAGATAACGAGAGTGTATTGTAGCCCAGCGCAGCAGATAACTATAGTGTATTGTAGCCTAGTGCAGCAGATAACTATAGTGCATTGTAACCTAGTGCAGCAGATAACTATAGTGTATTGTAGCTGAGTGCAGTACATAACTATAGTGTATTGTAGCCCAGTGCAGCAGATAACTGTAGTGTATTGTAGCCTAGTGCAGTAGATATCTATAGTGTATTGTAGCCCAGTGCAGCAGATACCTATAGTGTATTGTAGCCCAGTGCAGCAGATAACTATAGAGTATTGTAGCCTAGTGCAGTAGATAACTATAGTGTATTGTAGCCCAGTGCAGCAGGTAACTCTTGTGTATTGTAGCCCAGTGCAGTAGGTAACTATCGTGTATTGTTGTCTAGTGCAGTAGATAACTATAGTGTATTGTAGCCCAGTGCAGCAGATAACTAAAGTGTATTGTAGCCTAGTGCAGTTGATAACTATTGTGTATTGTAGACTAGTGCAGTAGATAAGTGTAGTGCATTGTAGCCACGTGCAGCAGATAACTATAGAGTATTGTAGCCCAGTCCAGTAGATAACTATAGTGTATTGTAGCCCAGTGCATCAGAAAACTTTAGTGCATTGTAGCCTAGTGCAGTAGATAACTATAGTGCATTGTAACCTAGTGCAGCAGATAATTATAGTGTATTGTAGCCCAGTGCAGCAGATAACTATAGTGTATTGTAGCCCAGTGTAGTAGATAACTATAGTGCATTGTAGCCTTGTGCAGCAGATGGCTATAGTGCATTGTAGCCCAGTGCAGTAGATAACTGTAGTGCATTGTAGCTTAGTGCATCAGATAACTATAGTGCATTGTAGCCCAGTGCAGTAGATAACTATAGTGCATTGTAACCGAGTGCAGCAGATAACTGTAGTGCATTGTAGCTTAGTGCATCAGATAACTATAGTGCATTGTAGCCCAGTGCAGTAGATAGGTATAGTGCATTGTAGCCCAGTTCAGTCGATGACTATAGTGCATTGTAGCCTCGTGCAGCAGATAACTATAGTGTATTGTAGCCTAGTGCAGCAGATAACTATAGTGCATTGTAGCCTCGTGCATCAGATAACTATAGTGCATTCTAGCCTAGTGCAGCAGATAACTATAGTGCATTGTAACCTAGTTCAGCAGATAACTATAGTGCATTGTAGCCGAGTGCAACAGATAACTATAGTGAATTGTAGCCTAGTGCAGCAGATAACTATAATGTATTGTAGCCTCGTGCAGTAGATAACTATAGTGCATTGTAGCCGAGTGCAACAGATAACTATTGTGCATTGTAGCCTAGTGCAGCAGATAACTATAATGTATTGTAGCCTCGTGCAGTAGATAACTATAGTGCATTGTAGCCTAGTTCAGCAGATAACTATAGTGCTTTGTAGCCTCGTGCAGCAGATGACTATAGTGCATTGTAGCCCAGTGCAGTAGATTACTATACTGCATTGTAGCCTCGTGCAGCAGATAACGAGAGTGTATTGTAGCCAAGTGCAGTAGATAACTATAGTGTATTCTAGCCCAGTGCAGCAGATAACTATAGTGCATTGTAGCCGAGTGCAACAGATAACTATAATGTATTGTAGCCTCGTGCAGTAGATAACTATCGTGCATTGTAGCCTCGTGCGGCAGATAAGTATAGTGTATTGTAGCCCAGTCCAGCAGATAACTATAGTGTATTGTAGCCTAGTTCAGCAGATAACTATAGTGCATTGTAGCCTCGTGCAGCAGATGACTATCGTGCATTGTAGATTTGTGCAGCAGATAACTATCGTGCATTGTAGCCTCGTGCAGCAGATGACTATAGTGTATTGTAGCCTCGTGCAGTAGATAACTATAGTGCATTGTAACCTCGTGCAGCAGATAACTATAGTGCATTGTAGCCTCGTGCAGTAGATAACTATAGTGTATTGTAGCCTCGTGCAGTAGATAACTATAGTGCATTGTAACCTAGTGCA